>NW_019525017.1:1015688-1028474 GCF_002814215.2 Seriola lalandi dorsalis | reverse complement strand
CCTATATTCCACCTTGTCATTAAAACCATTATAATGATAACAAAGCTTTACATGGTCCTGCTTTTTTTCTACCAACGAGGGAGGAATCTGACTGCAGCACATGCAATCTTACACTGACATTAAAAACTGCATATTTATTTTCTATGGGCACCGTGTGTCAGACAGATGTCACATGAAAAGACAGTGCTAACCTGAATGTAACGGCTCAGCTTTGTGTGACTATACTTAATATAATTTGATCTGGTTTTCTCATCCTTTCTTCAGTCATTCTGATTGAGTGGCCAAGTCCTAAAGTACGTCTTTCTAGAGACTTGCAGACTTAAACATGCTGCTTCTTCTTGTAGTCTGCGAGGGCTGAGGCTGTCACGGTGTGAAAATGTTTGCAGGACATTTTGAGTTGAAAAACAGGTCAGTTAAAAACAGGGTACAGAGATGAGGTCTTAAAATGGATAGACAAAATCTTTAATGAAGGTATGATCATTGCTGATTTGTTTTGACCGTTTTACAATAGGAATATCTCTGCTCCAGGTGACGTGATTTCATCAAGTATTTTCTCTTTCCTCATTAAGCATTTCGGGCTGCTGCATGATCATACACTCGCACACTGTCACAGGGCACATTGGTGATGTTAATTAAAATCTGTGATACTTCCGTTTTTAGGGTTCAGGGCTGGTGTGGGAGTGTGGGAAGTTTTGAATCTGACTTGTTTTACACAGAGCGTCAGCTTAAAAAAAAAAAAAAAAAAACTGTTCTGACCAGACACACAAGGTTAATGATCATCCAGGCAGCAAAGGCCTGGTAGGTGCGACTGCAGCTGCTGGACGTAACACTGAAACAGAGCGCAGCAGCAAATGAATAAGCGTGAGGATCATGGTCACATCGCTGGAAGTTTCTGTTGAGCGTTACTTTAGCAGGCAGCTGTCATCATTTGCATCAATTGTTGGTCATGATTATTCTGATAACTCACTGATGTTTGCTGCCAACTAAACAGGTGATACTGTATATACAGTATGTTCAAAGATGGTAGTCTGTTCTGCTTCTAAAACACCACAGCTGCACTGTTAGAAACACGAAGCAAGTACTGGAAAAATACCTGACAATATGTAAAACTGGTAATTCACAACACCCATAATACAATCCAATCAAATATTACCACTGTGATTCTTTTATAGCCACTGAAATTAATTTAGACGAGTATGTGGCATGCAGTCTGTTCATCTATCAAGACTGCCACTTCTTGTGACTCAAGAATGCAAATATGGATTGCATAATCTGTTGAGCATGTTACAGACAGAGAAACAATACATCTCATCTCTGAGGGGAAAACAGCTGGTGTAGTTTAACTGGAATGAAACGCCTCCATACTGCATACTTCCATGGCACATGACGTCCTCAAATATATTATTTATTCTTTCTTTGTTGTAGCAATGACCAAACTCACATGTGGATTGTTTATAATGTTCACCTTATCGCAAACAGTGCTGAAAGTCATAACCACCCTCAAAGTGGGACCATGAAATCATACTGGGAGCCAAAAATGCTCATTATCTGTCATTTGGAAATCCTTCTGTTAATGCAGATGATGTCAAACAAACTCAGATACTGAGCAAGAGTTACATCAAATTGGTGCTGCACCCGGTACCAATTTGACCGATTTTATTTGATCTCCTCAGCCGAATAATCTCAACATGCTGTTCATCTGTATTCTAGCATCATCCTCTCCTTGTTATCTGCTATACATCCATGCACAAGAGTCCTCTGATTCAAGTTTGCTACTCAGCATTCAAGAGCCAGTCCATACCAGAAAAAAACTGGCTGCAGCAAAAAACATCAGTCTGATCTCTGATCATCTGGATTTGGTTGCTTACTTCTCTCACTTTGTTCAGTGTGAGTGAGATAAAAGCACTTCACCATGGACAGTGTGAATAGGTGCATTACCTGGTGAGTGGGTGGATCAACCTTGCGTTTCTTCTTCTGGTTCTGCTTGTTGGTCCTGGGGTACACAGTCAGTGCCTCCTGCCACCTACAAATAGTGAAACAGTCAAAATATTGTTCTTGGAACACTAAATACAGACTATACAAACCCCGCGCCGCTGGCAGATCAATGTATGACTGAGGCTAAAGTTCTCGTCAGCAAAAAATAAACAGTTATAATTGCCAGGACAAGCATTTAAATGACCTAAAACTACTACCAGCAACAAAAAGATAAATCAATACTTCTCTCTACTCTGGGAAACAATGCTCTGAAAGATAATCTTTAGTCACTGTCTAATCCACTAATTGGCAACACAAATAATTTAAAGCTTGGTATGGTTATATTTGATTCTCCTGGATAATTTATGCTTTGATTTTCTCTTTGTGAACATTAACAATGGGCATTACAAAAAGAAAGATTTCATGAGGACACCATTATCTAAATAGCAATATTAAAGTGGATTTAATTAAGCATTGTGCTTAAAAACACAGCACAGATAATACTCCCACACATTTAGCTTTTCTACCTTTTCTTAATGTTGCTGTGCCAACATGTTCTACTGTAGCACCATCGTTCTACTTCCCCATATGGCAACATTCTGTGTGTAGTTCATCAATCAAAATCATTGGGATGAATTTGCACCTGGAAGCAGTTTGATAAAGTTTGACTAAAATGCTAATTGTTCATCTTGGTCTAAAACTAGAATAAAGTTCCCAGAGTCTTTAATCAGCTGATACTAAAATAAACAGATGTTTTTTTTGTTGACTAAACCTAGACTAAACTGTTCATGGTTAACTGTGACTCATGTGTCCGGTTTTAGTGTACTGAAAACTGACTAAAAATAAAAATGATGATGGTGACAAATATAACCAAACTCACATGTACTCATCTCAGCAACTAATTAATAGATTCTGAAAACAGTTGTCAAAATTAACACTAATCCTCATGTGATTGTAAAATATAAAACATTATCCAATAAAAAAAATCCTGCCTCTTTTATTGGTAATATTGTTAATATTTCTTACTCCATCCACTTTGTAATGAGTGAAAGTCTTTGGTGTCATCAATAAAAAAAAAATGTGACGCAGTTATAAATGAATGAGCACAGTTTCCATACTGTGACATCATGAGTCAGAAGACACTTTGTAAAGAGCTTAACATAGCCAGGAAAAATAATGAAGATATGCTTTAAAAAGTGCTAGTTGTTACACCACTGTCAGTTAATGACAACCATTGCATGATGGCCCAGAACCAACACATGGGAGACAGATGATGGGAGAGTGGGAGGTGTACAGTGATAGAGCAGGTAGCATAATGGAGAGTGGGTGCTGTGAGTCACTGTTCCCTAAGAATAGCCATAATATGTATGCTACAGCCAGAGATGGAGAGCAGTGCAAAAACACACTCTGAATGTGCAGCAGTGGAGTAGAAGACGCTGGAGAAAACTATATTATGAAATAACTATATACAGATCCTGTTTTGTGATCTGTGTCCAGGCATACGAGGGTTTGTGAACACAGGGAGAAGACTTGAGGGGCAGGGAGAGGGAACAGTTCAAGAATGTGCACTGTCACTGCAGTGTGGATTACAAGCCTCTGAAAAGCACCGCCCAAAAGAGACAGCAGGGGGCAGAGCAGATTTGGCTGCCATAGCAGTTGCTCCCTTGTCCAAGTCCCTGTCATCCCGACCCACTCAGCCCAAAAGAGAGAGCAACACAAACCGTACTGCAGGCCACAGTTATTCTACATATGTTGGGACATAATGGCAAGCTGTCTGTGTGTAATTCCTCCATTAACATTTCACATTCCTGGTTATAATGTCTTACCCGTTGATGATTTCTTTACATTCAGCCCGTATGAAGTGCTCTTTCTCAAAGGTCAGGATGCACAGCGAGTTCTTCTGACCTGTCCTGGTCTCCCCATCGATGACGTCAGAGCACTGGTTCATATTGATTGTACCCTGGGGTAGAGTGCTGGGCTGTGGGACACAACAGAGAAAGTGTTAAGTGGGGAAGTGAACAGACGTGCCTACTTATCTCTCCACATGGTCTTTCTGTCTTCTCACACAGTCCACCCACCCCACATTAATTTTCATGCCAAGCTTGGAGCTCCACACACTGATTTAACAGTCTGGGAACGGGCAAAAGCTCCTGTCAGGGCTCACTGTGATATTTTTGTTTCTTTAGAGGTATACTGCAGCACTTATAAAAAAAAATAACTATTTAATTGAATCATGAATGCAGCTTTTTACTTCAGTAGCTCAATAGCTAGTAATTAGGCTGATTTTAGACAGTGACATTGGGTAGTTATTCACAACTCTGATCGGCTCAGCATGACATTATTGTATTTAGTAAATAGTCGCCACTCAATCCAGGCTAAAGTCTATAATGATGCACTTTCTGTAGCTGTTGAAGCTGTGGGTTAATTTCATGTAAAAAAAAAAAAAAAAAAGGCGGTATCCTCATTTAGACATTAAAAATGACACCAATTTAAAATATTCTTCAAATGAACTAAACTGTTTATTTCCAGATTAAACACATTGTATCAGTTCCACTGTAAATAAAGCCAGTGTTGATCTCAATGTCAGTTGTTCAGCCCCATTCTACACAGCCATGACGTATAGTGCACAAGGAGAAAGAGCCTGAAACAGGACTGTCTGTTCCATTTATACACCGTGCAAGTTCATGGGTTCACCACACGGTTTTCAGTTTAATCTGTCTGATGCCGCCTAGCTGTGAGGTGTAAACTCAACTATGCACACTGACATGGATGCCATCTGTCAGCCATAAATAACGTAACCACAGGGCTTTCACAATAATACTACTTTGTGTACAGTGACTTACGGTTTTACATGCAGGTTTATGTAAGCAAACAGCAGCTTTGTACGTAGGCACGACTCATTTACAATCAATGGAGACATTCTAGCTCGACATGGAAACAGATAAGATAGTCTATTTATAGCCCATTGCACTGCATTACTCCAAGTGAACCTGTTGTGGTAGACCTTCAGTTTTTGTAAAATTAAGCTCTGTCGAGTGCATTAGTCAGTACAACACTTGTACAGATGCATTCTTAGAAAGACAGTACTTGCAGTATTTGAACACGTTACCATAACAAATATTGCTAGATCAGAAAACCGACTCTTGCTTGGTCTGACCTCCAAATGACTTACTCGAGCAACACAAGAAGCCTTGATAGTCTTCTGTTGACTGAGGGACTTAAATTTGTTCAGGTAAAAGAAGTAAATGAATACTGCGTTACCCACCACACTGGGCATGGGAAACTGTTTGAACAACCTTTGGGTCCTACCTTCACTGCACTAAACATACAGGCAGAATTATAGACAGCAAGAAACCACAGTGGTTCCAAGCTATAAGTACCAGTTAGCCACAGATGATAAATTATAGCCCTCAGTGAATCGGAATATATTAGGAGATAGAGCTGGAAACAAAATTAAAAGGTATCACATTCAAGTTAGCTAGTGACCAAATAAATCTAACTCAAGGACCCAATTTGTGCAACATAACCATAGCCTGTCAGTAACAGAGCAATTTAAGCCTATGGATGTCCTTTAATGTGGAGAGAGAAGTCAATAGTTAACAGTTTGTGGTAATCCCACCCTGAGGGAAGATGAGAGGCCATGTTTACTTCGTCACTGTTAAATGTCACTTTCATTCTCAACTCTTTTACTACTGTTTATATTGTAAAAGGAGAGCAGTGTCAGAATTTGGCACAGCGAGTTGGAACAAGGTTGGTCTAACTAGGCTAAGAGTGAGAGAAAAATCAGAGACCTGAACATCTAGGCATCTGGTACGACCTTTACAACTTCTCTTGTACTACGGTAAAACACGAAACGACGACTCAGTTGGCCATTATGTTTTGGTTCAACTTCTTATGCCTGTGACATTAAAATGGTCCATCACCGAAGGGCTCTTGACAGTGAGGTGAGAGGCCAGGGCAACAGCCGGGCTTGACAGACAGACGGACAAATAGACCCTGGGACAGCTGGGCGAGGGCCTAGGCCTACTTCAGACTGGACAGAGAGACTGGCGTCAGCTTGACCTGAGAGCCCTGTCACTCTCAGACATGCAGAGAGGAAGGTGGTTTGGAGACACGGAAGGAAGGAAGTCTCAAGCTGGTGGTCAGGGGGACAGTCGGGCAGCATTAAAAAAAAAAAGGGGGGGGGGGTTGGACTATGACTTTGCACTGTACGGCCATCTGTCTGTGTAAACAAATCGAGAGTACACCACACATGTCGGTTTGTCCTTGAGCTGGAGTCAAAGGAGGATAAACAGCAAAATATTTCAAATTCTGGGAACAGTTGTACAAGCAGCTTAAGCCACCAGTTTTATAATCACAGCATCGGATTCTCTAGGACACAGAAAATAAATCAGACTGACAGAAGCTCTGATTAAAAACCTATTTTCATAAAGCTGCTCACCTCTGAGGAGATTTGAGTGCTTATATGAAGTAGGTGGCGGTTGTGTGGGAGTACAGTATATGTTTTGCGCTAGAGCTGTGTGGCAAGCTGCACGGGACTCCTGTCACATGTGCACACCCTCCCTGAACCCGCACTGTTGTCAGCTGAGCACCAATACACGCCCCTCCTTTGGGCCAGCCACCGCTGCTCAAGCCCCCAGACCCAGGCCCCCGAACCTACACCTCTCTGTCACCTAGCCTAGACCCAGTCCCCTCTCCGCGGGCCGCCACTCTCCACAATGGGCCCTTTGTGAAGCAGCACCAGTTCACACAATGTGGGATTGTCAGCCGCCACAGTCCACAGAGCCACTCCTCCCCTTAACCCTCAACAAGGAAATGACTGAGAGACAAGAGGCCCAAACAAGTGTCCTTTTGTGATCAGAGCATGGAAATTATGAAACCAGCATAAACTTATTCTCGTCTCTGAAGTTGTTCAGACAATAGTATGAATACTGTCTCGATGGGAATCATTGAGCAGAGTCTCAAGGGGAGAAATGGCTCAGAAAAAGATTTGATTTCTACACAGCAGTCTGCGATGACTGGAGCAGTTTGGGGCAGGGGATATTTTATATCAGCACCAATATTTATTTATATTATACATATGTGCAAAAATATTATGAAAGCAGCCGCCAGATAGGCAACATTAGCCGTCATTCAGATGATAAAAAAATTCTCCTTAAAGGATAATTATGCTGCAGGAGCAAACACTAAATTGAAATATTGTCAAACGCTGTATTAGGTACATGTTTATGTATGTATATGAGTATTTATGATTAATTATTAATTAGTTGTTGATTCATCATAAATATTTAATTGCGTGAACACTAATGTTCCATTTTTATTATTTTGTTTTACTTCAAGGTTTTATTGTATTGTGAGTATTGTACAAGTAAAAGCTTTCATACAATTTATAATTTTGTATTTTTTATTTAAATTGTATTGTTAATTCTTTTTGGACTATCTGTTCATGAATTGTTTTCATTATGTTTTTACATTCAGGTCCGTATTGAAAATGAGATTTCTGTCTCATTGGGATTCTGAATAAATAAAGGTAAATAAATAAATAAATAAATACCACTAGACAGTTCTATGGGATTTTCAATTCTAAAATACAATAAAAAAATAAATAAAAAAAATCTACCCAGATCTTTTGCAAATTGGCCAAAGGAGTGAGGAGAGACTATTCCCAGTTTACCCACTCAGGGAGGCCAGCAACTGGTAAAGGCAGCTGATGAAGACCATTCACAATATAATGGCCAAGATGCTTTCAAATAAATGGTTCTTTTCAAATCCAACACTGCATTACAATGTGTGGACACTGCATAGTTTAGCATATAGAATTCATATGTCTTGTGATCTCTGTCCAGATGTTGTGTAGCATTACAACAGTGCTCATTAGGAACAAACTCTCTGTTTAGAAAATGGTAATTAGTAAGCTCCATGCATGCATGCATGCTTTTGCGTCCTTGGCTTCCTTCACTCTTGGCCTCTCCACAGCTTAGCAAAACATCCCATTCTCCCTTATGACACAGTGGGAGAAATATTTGCTTCTTTTTGCAGCTGGCTGATGGTCTACTTTCATTTTTGGTTCTGAAGCAAATTCTCTTCCTCTGCCATCAACATTTTTGGGTTTGACAGACTTATTTCTAGTCATGGAAAGCAAGAGTGCAGTTAAACTGACTCACTTAAAAAGGAGCATGAGGGAATGAAATGGCATTTAACAAATGTGATGAGTAACATATTGCAACATCTTTTTCAATATATCTAATTTCTCATTCATTTTATATCAGTATGAAGACACTGGAAATATTTCCCAATGGCCAAGTTAGTTAGGAACACCTGTAAGTTGATTAGAAACATCTGTTTCTTGGTATTAGGTGCCAGTATGTCTGCCAACTTGTGTGGTGACAAATTCACATGCTATGACTTCACTCGTTAACTTACATCACTTTTCTTTTAGGCATGTACCAGCAGGATCCTCAAGCATTGTCTCCAAGTTCTTCACCCTGTGTCCAGGTCATGAAAGACACTGAAGCCCAAAGGAAAACTGATGAACTGGCACCGCTTCATCCTGACTCATGAACATGGCCTAGACTCAGGTCTTTTCAGGGTCCAACATCCTCTGCTCATTCCCGATAACAACAATTATGCAATAAATCTTTCCTTAGCAACCTAGGACAACAGAGGTAAACACATTTGATACCAGTGAGTATGCCAACAACCAGCTGCAGGGAAATATCCTCAGGTGCCAGACGGATGGAGTCACCTCTAGTCTTGGTACAGAGGAATATCAAACACACGGTCTGTCGTTCTCGCTCTCTCCTTACGAAGTCCACAATAATCATACAAACACAGATATACATAGCAATCAGGCCAGGAACTAGAGCTGACAGATTGGTCATGCACAAGATTATAATCATCACTGTCCCAGAGTCCTCACGCACCTGTAATTTAACCCCAATATCAAGACAACTTCAAGCCAGTGCAATCACACGTGATATTTACCTTAGCCTTAGCTATAATACCATCCTTAACCCCTGCCTGTACTTTAGACAAACATATAGCTCTATAAAAACCAGACTAAGCCATATGGTGGATATCTGACATCTCTGTTGTAGGGCCAAGTACAGTCCTGCACGCATTTTCAAATACACCTCATCCCAGTGGTATGCATGCAAGGCGTTCGAATGAATGCTAAAGTATAGGCGTCTGCTCTAAGCCCGGTTACACAGCAACAACATTACAGTGAAAGGCAAACTGCAGGATGACCATATTAACATAACACTGTTAGAAAAAATGACAAACACATTTCACACATATTTGTACGAGGTATTTCAGAGAGCACTGTGGGTGGTAGCAGCACCGCTCTTCTTATGGAGACAAGTGAGAGGATGTGGGTGGTGTAATGCTGTGTTAGGAGGCAAGCAGCCGACAAATGCAGAGGAGGAGGAAGAGGAGGGAGAGTTGGAGGATGAAGAGCATTTTCTCTGCTAGGATGGCAGAATTCTTTTCAAATGGAGGCTAGGATCGATCGATCGGATGCAGCCGTACTGGAGCGAGACCTTTGGCTGCCCGCAGTGGCGACAAGCCGACAACAGGATGCACTGATTACGTCCCTGTGTGGATAATTAAATCACTTCTCTTTAGAAAATATTTTTACTTCTCTAAAAACACACAGCATTGTAATTTAAGCTTTGACAGTAGTGTTAAAGTAATGTCTGTAATAATAATGACCTCATAATGAATTGTGAGAAAGGAGACTATGAGAAATCAGTCAGTCTGTGTCTGGGTGGTGACAGAGTAGATGGGCCGGCTGCAGAAACAGGTGCTACAGTCGAGTTGTGTCATGTTGCACTGGCTGTTCAGACTGTCTAAGCAGAGTTATTGTGAGTGTGTGTGGTTTCCCAGCCTGGGAACTTTTTCTCTCCAACTCCCTCTAATATTCATCAAAGCTGCTTCTTTCTTCCCTGCACACTTGTCAATGCCTAATAATATCGACCTTTCCGCAGTTCAATTACTATGTGTAAACGTGTAGACCTCTTTCTTCTACTTCTTATTTTCTCCACTCTTTTCTATCTGTGATGAATGAAATCTCTGTTATGTCTACTTGCTCTGCTTATCAGTTCAGTCTTTACACTCCAATGCTAGACTGTACAGTCAGTGATAATGACTGCCAGTGCACAGTGAGTGTATTCGTCGCTATCTCCTGTGCAACAAAAATAAGGTGACACGAGAAACATCATAGTCACCTGAGATAAGAGTGTGAGCTGGTGAAAGGGCGGTTTTATCACTCGCCTCTGTCAGGATAGTGGACGTCAGAGACAGGAAGGTATGGCTTATCTTAATCCTTAGGTGGCTTGGCATTCATTGAACAAACGCATGTCACACCAATGCCACAATTAGCTTCTGAATAAAGAACAGCCATTAACAGCATGCACCAAAAGAACCTAATTGCAACTGCCACTCTTGCAAGGCCAATAAGGATCACAACTGGATGCTGTGCACAGTGTGCTGGTTTTAATTTGCAACACCACTATTAACTGTTGTTCATTTTAATGTTCTCTCACTGACTTGTGGAGCAGTAAACCCTACAGCTGCAGCTCTACAATCAGCTTGCTGTCTAAACTAAAAAAAAAAAAAAAAAACCCCAAAAAACCAAAAAAAACCCAAAAAACAAACAGTTGTTCTAAGATCACAAGGTGGCTCAAAACAGCAGTGTCTGGATTACTGCAGCGTCCCATACAGTGCTCTGACACAGCACTTTGGAAAGTAGGCCAAGGTGAACAGGCACCCATTATATGCTGTGGCTATTGTAAAGTCACAGGGTCCCAACGAAAACTATTCCAGTCAAACAAGGGGCACATAAACAGCATTCACTCCAGCCACACAATTAACAAGAAGCTAGTTTCTGCAACTCCGTCCACACTTTGGGAAGAAATTACATAAGACCTGCAGTCAGACTTCAAATACTTCTTTGATAATGACTGCAAATCTGCCAAAGCCTCACTAAGTCAACGCATATTAGTCCATCAGGCAGAGGGGAAGGGAAAATGGGGGAGGGATAGGAAAATGTTCCTTTGGGAACTCGGCTAATATCTGTTTTGGAGCTAGCTGTTTTTCCACAGGGTTGAAGAGCAGCTTCCTACAGGCACAGGTCTGCTGGTTAGCAGTTAACCTGCTGGTCAGAAGAGACTGTGGACAGCAGATAACTTTAGAAG
Organism: Seriola lalandi dorsalis; assembly: GCF_002814215.2. Lineage (NCBI taxonomy): Eukaryota > Metazoa > Chordata > Actinopteri > Carangiformes > Carangidae > Seriola > Seriola lalandi. The sequence goes on along the minus strand of NW_019525017.1, from coordinate 1,017,303 downwards.
CTAAGAGAAGATTCAACAGGCAAAATCATTTTCCAGATGTCTTAATGTGTACTAGAAGTTATCATTCAAAATTAAAAACAAACACCAATTCAATACCCCAAATAAAACTGTTTTGTGATTCCCTACTTTGTTGAGCATACGTGTTTTATAAACGATCAATCGCTTTTACTTGTTGAATGGATCATATGTTGTTTTAACACAAACATCCAAAAAATGACTTTTCCAAATATAACACAGTAATTGATAAACAAAATTATGGTTAAAACAGACAAACAAGAATTAAACAAGACTATGAATATGAATAAGCAATGGTGCATGAGAATTTAATGATTAGTTCAACATAAAATATTTAGTCAGAAAGTATCAACACCAAGTTCAGTGATGTCCGTAGAAAAACGTAGAATATAAACCATCAGTTGCGACTGAAAGGATGTTATCCTAATATTTAGCATCTTTCAGATAATCTGCTTGTCAAACATGTGTAAGTATTAGCTGAACACAATATTGTTGCTGGGTGGAAGAGACACGACGGCCTGTCAGATGGTTTTTCAGTTTTGATTTTTCTGCTGATATCTGCAAAAGTTCCTGGATATCTTGCCCATTTCATCATCACTGTATTTATTTATGAGATTATAAGTAATGGATATTTTATTGCAGTGCTTTGTTTTTCTTTTTACGACCAGAATCAAAGTTTGTTTTTTTCAACTCGGTAGTTAAAATTTCAAAAAGGACTGTGGTTTATTTAGGTAGAGAGGACATTTTTGCTGCTTTCACTTTAAAGCTGAGAAAAAGCACAGAGGAGAGCGCACTAAGCTGATTAGGTGCTGAGGCTGGAGATAGGCCAGTCCATGGCTGCTGGAAATGGGAATTTTGGGCCAGGTCCTGATGAAGCTGGAGTGGGTTATTAAAGGGCAAGTGGCTCACCCAACAACAATTAGCAACAAGCCAACAAACTTAAGTTGCAGTTTATGTGGATTTTTCAAGCCAGACCTACCCAGAAATGTAAGCATGTGCTTCTGCTGTGTGACATTTCCACCTGCACATCAAATATGTCTTTCTAAATACGTCACGAAATGACATGTTTTTTTTACCATTGCTATTGTATTTATGTTAAACATAACCAGACCCAACTCCACGGCTGCACTTTCTTTCTTTCTTACTAAAAATATCTTGGCTGCAGAGCCGTGCCCTTAACAGGTGGTTGGATTGGCAGGTCGCCAAGCTGAGGTGAAAGGTTAAAGGTCATCCAATACACCTGCACCTGTTGTAGCTCTGAAAGACATTCGACTGCAGCTGTGGCTACTGCAGCCCATCACAACGCAGCAGCCAGTCTCAGGCCAGGCTACAACTGGACTCCATCCAACTGAGACGTCTTACTGCAGTGATGTAACTTATCAACTCTGCCACCCGTCCCAACAACCTAAAAACCACACAACAGAGTAACAGCAGAGCGCGACTGAAGCATCATTTAGTGCTATTCTGTGTTTCAAGAACTGTGCAGCCAAATCTGAATTTAAATGACAAATATCTCCCCCCTCTATACACGTGTGTGTGCGTGCATGTGTGTGTGTGTGTGTGTGTATGTGTGTGGGTAGTTGGAAAGTTGGAAATGTGT
>NW_019525017.1:867929-1015668 GCF_002814215.2 Seriola lalandi dorsalis | reverse complement strand
CCATTTCCCCCAAAACCATTGCACATGCAGACAACACAACCCACCTTCCCCACTGTTTTATTAGTGCCTGTCTCAGAGCTGGCTAACCCCTCACCCTGATGCTTTAAATGAAACCTTTTGTCAGTGTCCTGGTCTAGTGTTTAGAACAAACTGAGCGAGCAGTCTGTCAGGCCATGTTTGGCTTTATAGACAAGGGAGGGTTTGGGGGAGAGAAGTTACACAATACTGCTGGCCGCTCTCTCCAACACAAATGATTTATTGGCCAGAGAGAGCTGGAATGAAAGACAGAGATACGAGAGAGTGGCAGAGTAGGAGAAAGTGAGGAGGTAAAAGGAAGGGAAAGTGAATCGGACTGAGTAATGGGAAAGTAAAAGTGAGGGCCATGCAAGTGAGAGTGGACACTGGTTTAGCCAAAGCCTCCTGGAGCCAGCCTTTCTCTGGATAATGAATGGCTGGAAATCATTAAAAAGAACAAGAAAATGAAGGAGGGCACAAAGAGAAGGATGGTAAAAAGACATCCTGGAAAAAAAAAAAGGAAAAGAGCCTTTTAAGGCCTTCTCACCATGGCGCAACTGTGGACCGCCATCAAGAATTTAGCTCAACCCCCACATGGCAATCATATTCACCAAGAGACATTTGAAAGGGAGAACAAGTTCACCATCAACTGGAACCCCACATTAGTAGAAAACTGATACCTTTCAAGAAACCATTATGCCTTTACTATGAGCAATATCATACTGTTTTACTCAAGGTGCTGATAGACCTAGTGCTCTCTGTTAAATGATCCTGTCCACAGCCTCATGCAGCAGTGAACACAATATAATAATAGACCAGAAGGTTGAACAGAAGGACTGTCTTCACTTGCTTAGTGCCTAGAGTTGGAAGTACAGCCAGAGATTGTCTAGTGAAAGGTGCAAAAGTGATATTTTTTGTATACGTTTTCAAAAGTTCACCAAAGACTTGCACCAATTTGTCAGTGCATTTCCAGATCAATGCATTTCAATGAGTTCAACCCCATTTTTATTATGTGTTTTATTAACCTAACTGACCTACATAGACAACTCTTCTGCTCATCAAACAGCTCAGTCACTTTTTCTGTGTGTTTGACTGTGCATACTGGAGGACAATGCTGTTTTATCCACTGTAATTGGAATTCGGTAAGTGTAATTTGAAAGCCATTATTTTTAGCCTCATTAAGCTTTTTGGCTATTGGACACGCACACACACAATAAATGGCAAATTGGGGTTGGAGGAGGGGGAGGGGGAGGTCAGTGAGGAAACATAAAATGTGTCCCCGTCCTTCACATTTGATCTGTTAGAGTTTACAAGAAGAAAACCGCAATTAAGTTTAGTTTCTGGGATCATGTTTCTGGGAAGTTCTCCATCTGTGTGCACTAATGAACGTAACAACTTTAAATTACATTTTTAAAAGATAAAGACAATGAAAGTGACCAAAGTGCAGCCGTGTAGAATGGCACCCAGGAGTTTAACGTTCAGGGAGCAGACTTAGTCCTGAGCCAGACATGGTTACTGTACTTCTGACTAAAGAAACTGAAACATTCAAACAGTGAGTTAGTGGAGGAGATAAGATTTTTATCTTATCCACATCCGGGATGGTGTGGTGACTAAAGCCAATTCAAAAACTAAAGAGCACAAATAAGACCACACTGGAAAGTCAGATAAAAAAGGCAGCAGAGCCAGATTGGTCATTTATCAAGTGAAAACACAACCTATTTCGTCTTCCATGAGACCATTCATTGTATCCAGCTTAATCATACTCTCCTGGTAATCGTAAACTCATGTTTAGCACAGCACTCGGACTTGCATGTTGGGTCATTTGGAAGACAGAAAGGTCCCTGGTTAGCCATCAATGTGAAATGATGAATAAGAACCTTCACTTTTCAGTATAAAATTGTTTCTGGTCTGATTTTTTTTCTTGAAACTACAGCCAAGTCTGTTGTGCGCCGTGTCAGGTCAATCATCTGTCAGGGGAAAACACTGAGAGTAAGGCGAACTCCTTGGCTTGGATATGACTGGAAGACTGAGGCTGACACACACAGTGCTTGATTAGGGTGGACAAGCCTTTGCCAAATAACTTTGACATACAAAAATTAGAACTAAATTTAGTCCCATTTTACATCACAAGAATACAAATGATATGATGATGCGTTTTCTGATGATGTTACAATGACGCTCCCACATCACAATGCTGTTGTCCTGATAAAACTTTCATTTCAACAGGAAGGCAGTGGGTGTGGTGCAGTATTTTTATAATCTGTGCTCTCACCTTTTGACACTGGGTCTTGTGGTCATGAGATGGCCTACAGGACAGAGGATGGGCTCAGAGAATAGTCTAAAAAGTAATTTTTTTGCAATTGGGAAAGCCCAATTCCCAGAGCAAAGCAGTCCTCGTCAAATTGTTTGCACAAAACTGCCATATGTCCATGCTATGTAGTTTACCTTTTATGTTTCAATATAAAGTCAGTGTATGTTGGCATATATCCATGAATAATTAAGTTATGCCACTGCACAGTAATTAGAACAATAGTTCAGTTTGTTTGACCAAAACATTAACATGAATGTTGTATTATAGCATCTGTCTTCGTGGGTGGGAAAGCTGGTGAGGGTTCTCATCTTTCTTGCCGCACTTTCAATTCTTACTTGTTGGTCGCGACATCTGCACACTGGTTGTTAAAACTGGAGAGGATAACAAAATGGCATATTATGTTGCACCCTCCCACTGAGGCACATCGTGGTCAGCCTCCCTTCTGGCCGACAGCAGAGGTGGCCATGACGAAATCTACAGTCCATAGGGAATTGGGAATTCAGAACCGGGATGAAACACAAAAACAAGGGGAATGTTCTTTAAACATTTTTCTAGGCTTTGGGATGTGGGGTTGCCATTAGGTTGAGTGGCAGTTACAGTATCGTAGACCCTGATGATTAAAAGCTGTATAAATGGCTTTTCCCATGGTTTTGTGGCTTTGTGCAATGGGAACAGTGACCCCGCTGTAATCCATGGCTGTTTACATTCCAGCAGATCAGTTCCTACTGGAACCATGGGGAAGGAAGGGCAGGGGTTAAAGAAGACTCTCACGCACCATATCTCTGCTAAACCAACACACACCTCACCCAAGAACCACACTAAGTAAACAATTGACAGTGCTGCAATATGGAAGGCTCACATCGTCTTATCAACACGAGCTGTGACCAGTATCTCATTTACTCTTTATCCTTTCTCCTGTAGATCACCTGCTCCTCTTCCTTATTCAACTTTCAATCCTAAATCATCCACCTTTCCATCTCTTGTAATGTAACACAAACGTGTATGTACACAAGACTTTTTACTTCTTTCTCCACTTTGTTTCTCACAGCTTGCTGTGAGTGGAAGACTGGAGCTCCCCTAAAAGTATCCCTAATTTGATGGTCAGCCTCCACCCATTCTCTGCATTGAGTGCCTGGAGGCAGCAACACAGCTTAGAGGCCCTGCCCACTCATCCATCCCCTACAAAGCTTTCCTCGTTCCCAAACCAACACAAGACAAAAGCTCCACAAAATTGGTTAAAAAATAGCCCTTAATTTCATGTTTGACTGGGGTAGAAAAGGCAGAGGGTTTATGCATGTTTCAGCCTGTCAAAAGGTCTTACAAGTCTGAGGGCAAACACGCTAAGGTTGTACATGATCATGTCTGAGAGATCCAGGAGAGGCAGCAGAATAGTGTGTCTCAAGGTGAAAGAATGCACAAATGTGTGGGAAATGGAAGGAAGTTTGTCAAAACGCTCAGCTTTTGGATAGTGCTATGGGGCAGGGGTCCACTATTTGGATTCCAGTAAACACAGGAAATTATTTGAGCTAAGATGAAATGAGAATGACTTCAACAGCTGAAACGTCATGAGAACATCATGTTCTTGTTGGAATAACAAGGATCATGGCTGTGATACAGACCAGTCAACTGTGGTCAAAACTGTCTAAAAGCAAATGTAATTCGAGTGTCTCTGAAAAGGGCCTTTTGTGTACTGCAACTCAATAGGTAGCCTCATTTTATTTGCAGGTACACTGTGCTTCCTCAGTCTGGACTAAAATACATTAACTGACCAATATGAGAACACAAAGTGCACCGTCTTTTCCAAGCAACTGCAAATAAAGTGAGGAAATATTGCAAATAATACACCAACAACAGTAATAAAAGTGTGTCAATGCAAAAGCTTTTGTAATCTAAGGATGTAAAAAAAACAAAAAGAAACAGGCTATGATTCAGTGTGAGATCAGAGACCACAACAGAGACACTGTAAAGTAAAAAAAAAGGAGCCAAGATCTTATCATGCATTTGTGTGTGTCAGTAAGAATAGGTTATAATTAGGTCAAAGTATGGTCAATAGGAGCTCGGTGTTGTGTGGGGTATTTACGAGTGCATAGCGAAGCAGTTATTAGAGCGTGGGTGTGATAATTTTAACTCACACTGATGTCATCAAAGTGGCTTTATGGAGCTGGAGAGTTCTTTGCACACCCACATACCTGCCCTCACCACGAGGTGATAATGGATTTTGTGTGTGTACGTGTGTTTCTCACATCACTTAAACAACTTCAACAGCTTAATCATACAGCTGTGTACAGGTGACCTGTTTTCATATTGTTCATTTTTCTTTAAATGACTCTAAGACCAGCATTAACTAAAGACTGTCAAAGCTAAGGTCAGTTTGAATCTAGGGATTCTCTTTGCAACACCTGCTCCTGACATGGCCTCTGCAGTCAAGCACCCTCTGTCCCAGGTGCGTTCACTCACACAAACACAGAAACATGTGCAGCTCAGCACAAACTGTAACTCTGTCCAATCCAGCCTTGCGCATTTGTTTCGATGCTGTGTCTGATGTTTTTTTTATTTTTCTCTACAGCTACTGTAGAAAGGCTGGCTCACCATATGACTGAGCCTAGAGACAACCTCAACCCACACACTTGTGCTTTGCTTCCAGAGCATTCTGTCCTGTATCCCTACAGTCAGGAAAGAGACAGCCAGAGCTCTCCACAAAACAGAGAATAACTGTCCCATGTTATACATGCCATGGTCAACTGTTGCTGGACAAAGGGACAAAACATGTTGCCTTGGCAACGCTCCCCTGAAATGACTGCGTTGGGTTGCTCTGGGAAAATCCAGCTTGTACATTCAGCAAATACTGGACACTGAACTGACAGCGGATTTCATGAGTACATTTAACTTATGTCCGTATTTACAGATAATAAATAATCCCATGCTAAAATTCAGTGAACTAGCTTAGACACATTTAAACTCCCTTCTTTAGGCCTATGCCAAGAACAATCTACTAAAGCTGCACTAAGACATTAGCTTTGCATGGCAGCACATGTTCTATGCAGGCCAACATTTCCAGCTATTCACCCTCTCCATCCTTCCAATCAGTGATAGAACACATTTTCTCTTTGTTTTGCTCATGTTGCAGCTACGCTTTTTTCTTTTAACCACTTGTCTCTTGCACATAACCATGGCAGTGGTGTGTTGTGTTGGGTGTTCACTGTAGGTGGGCAACCCTAAACCTATGACTCCAAGAACCCTGATTTCTCCCAGGCCTTTGCTGACCCATTCCTTTCCCCCACAGCGGTGCCACATCCTGCAGGTTGGGACCACAGCCCATCTAGGTTTGGTTAGAGCCAAGACACAAGAGCCATAAAACCAGGCCGAGAGGAAAACAGAACGGCACCTCCTCATCTACAAGCCCAACCAGTGGTCTCTGATGGGGGGCTCTGATGTGGTCTGGAGCAACGTTACCCTGGTGAATGCTGGTAGTCTTTAGATTTAACCTGATGTCACTCACAATAAAGCTTTGACTGATCTTAATGTCAGTCTCTTCTCTCTTCTTTGTACTTAATGTTGATTGTGGCCATCTGAAACATTTTGCACTGTACTGTTTAACTGTGTAATATGCATACCGATTAATGTACAACACCATGACATGAGTGGCAGATACGTATGCCAATTAGCCAAGTTTGTGCAGCTGTTTATTCGACAACCATCAATTATTCTAATGTGCCTTGTGTGGGAAGTAAGCTTCTATATTTAGGATCACTTGATAATTCCAGCTCCAGACCCTGCTACCCCCCTCTCCTTTTGATCCTCCATTCAGAAGGGAGATGAAAAGATGAAGAGTGACATCCAGAGAGAACGATGAATGGAAGGAGAACATCCGCCTCTTTCCTTTGTTTCTTCCTGTAAACACATCATCCATCCTTCTTCTGATGCCTCACAAATACAATTTATTGGCTCCGGTTTGAAGAGGTCATTAAAGACAGCACAGTAGTTCTTACCATGTTTTCCCTTTCCCTGCTCTTGGATACACTATGTAAATAGTAGCCCAACCATTCAACATGTAGCAGATTTCTGTAGGGTGAATGCAATGACCCTGAAGGGCACAGAAGATACAAAGCATCCCAGTTTCTGCTGCTTCTTTTACATAAAACGTCTCAGCATCTCTCTCCTCTGCCAGTGAATGCCACATACACGCAGTACGAAAGGGTCAAAAGCACTAAAGCAACTACTTCTGCTTCCAACTCATTTCAAAGCACATCCCACACTCAGAAAAAAAGCTGTTGAGCGCTGCTATGGGTCAATCAATAAACAGTGTACCCACATGCTGCACTGGATATAGAACTGAAGAACTGTATCACATTCAAACAAATGAGAAACATCAGTTCAAAGGAAAGACAGTCAGCCTACATAATAATTCCTGAATTATCGTATTCATCGACATTCGATTACTGGACCAATAAAGATCACTGATGACATCAATCTCCCTAGCTTTGAGTGGTTTTTCCAGTTTTTCTTCCAGAACAGGAAGTTGCCAGGGGGCTCTTGCACAATGTGTTAGCCACTTAAACAAACACACACAGCTCGGCACATGACTTTTAGTATCAACACCATGTGGTGTCACTTCATTCTTTTTGACACTGCTGTGCTAGTTAGCTTAGTGTTTAGCACATTCACTAAATACTCTGTTGTAGGCAAGAAAGCACTGGTGTTAACAGTGTGGTGACTGCCTGGTCTATTGGCAGTGAGCCTCTGCATGTATGCCTCAGACAAAAACACTGTTAACAAAATAACTGCAGTAACAACGCCAACTATTGACTGACAGAGTGTAAAAAGAATTATTCTTCCTTGTTTTTAGAAAACATCTACATGTTAAAGGCTTTCACTGAGACCAACTCGTTATATAAACACAAATCACCTTTTCCGAGACAAAATTACTCAACGAGCCACTTAACTATCATGGGATGTATTAATATATAGCATATCGATCAACAGTTAAACCTACTGTAAATTGTAATTAAAAGAGCCAGTCCATCATTAAAACAGACCTCATTGCTCCTGTCTTACATTCTTATCATGTTTCAGTAAGCAGTATCCCTTGTTTGTGATCTGTTCCCATTTGTGTTTTCACTTACTGTTTGGTAATGCAAACTCAGCACTTCCTCCACCAGTTTCACAATTGAACACTTCCAGGGGTTTAAGAGGTCTAATTCCTTCCCTTCATTGACTGATATTGTCCTGAGCGTCATTAAAAGAAGGTTAATGGAGAAATAAGCGCATATGAGAGTCAGAAACTCAAAAACAAGAGATGGGTGTGTGGTGAATCTGGTCTGATTGTACCAATGTGCAAAATGAAGGCTGTGCACAGTAAGTAGACAGCACATGATACTGAATTTATGGTGCAAGCCATTACAGCACAGATATATGGGAAAGTTCAAATAGAGCACACCACCAGCTAGTATTTGATATCAGGCCATTATTTCAACATCAGCTTTTATTTTAGGATTCATTGTATTTAGAGGTTTTTACACAGAGGAAACAGAAGTCAGCAGCTGACATGAAGAAAGCCTTTACTCACCATTTCGTCCAGAGCATAGCGAAGTAAGCCATGCTCGTAGAGGATGAAGAACCTCCTTTGCCATTTCTATAAAAAGAAAGAAAAAGAGAAATTCTTGAATTACTGACATGGTCACATGCTAGATATCAGTGTCAGTCCCAGAAGTAAACCTCATCAGCATTTTTGTTACACATAGATTTTATTTATACAGGATGATACAACAGTTTCATCTAATCTGTAAAATTAAAATGAATATCATCTACTATAGACCCGGTCAATACGTTGGTACACACACATGCAAACAGTAAACACTCAAGATCAAGTGCGCCTTTGGGAAACAGTTGTCATGCAATAGCAAACAAGGTGTTTGGGACACTTTCAGCATATACCACGTCACAAGGTTTTTAAGATATAGCTATCTTCTTCATCATTGGCTTGATCAGCTCTCCACCCCCCCCCCCCCCCCCCCCCACCCCCCAATCCTAAGGCACCGTTTTGTCTCAGTGTTAAATTTCCTGGGCTCCAATTCCAACACAGCCCAATCCATGAAATATTGAGAGGTGCTTTGTAACATAAAAGGCACTGGAAGGTCTCAACAGAGATGTTGATAACCCTCACAGTTGATGTTAAAGGGTCATTGCGGTCATATCCATAGAGTCCATTAAAAAAGTGAGAGATATGTGGCTTATGTGGGGCTACTAAAGATCAATTATACTGTGCCACCCTCACAAAATAGAGCCCCAGTCCTGCAACCTGTCACACTAAAGTGGTCCTCAAACATGACTCATGCAACACATCAGCACTTTTTCTCTGTTATTTGTTTGTTGGTCAGTCAAAAAAACCTGACCAACATTGCTCACCTCAGCACTACGTACAGGCCACCAATTATACCCCCACAGTGAAAAGCTGATTGTAAGAATAGGCAGAACACGAGTGGTGATGTCAAAGCAGCAGCAGACTGTTGACAGTAGTTGAGCTGAAGGATCCAGAGGTGCTTTTTCCAAAAACCCATATGGAAGCCATCAGTGTGGCTGTGTGAACTGGGACTTTTCCTTCTCCTCCCCCACATTCTCCCTACTCCTCTTTGGGATGCACCACCACAGTATAATCCTGGAGCTGATAAAAGAAGTGGTGCGACAGAGCAAGGCTCCCATTACATGATGCTTGGGGAGCAGGATTCATGAACTAAAGTCAATATTAGAGTCATTATTGCCTGAATATGAGGCTTCTTCTGATAGAGGTCCAAGCCTCCCACGGGAAGCTGCTGAGTCCATGAAACAGCTACAGAAGCTGCAACACAGACCTCCTGTTTGTCAGATGTCAAATGCTTGCCAGAATGGATAGCAGAATCAAAGGAAGGACTAGTCAAGCCAATTGCCTTTTTTAACTTACCTGACAGCCTCTGAGCTGCTCTGATATACTAAACTTTATCCATCTCATACTCAAAGCTGTTTAACAAAAAATCCTAATAACTGCACCTATTAACTCTCAGCATGACCAGAAACTACAGACCACAAGTCAAATAAAGTTGTTCCCTTTACATGACACCATTCTGTATTCATTAGTTTTGTGAAGCTCTACCAAATGTCCCTTCATTAAAAAGGAAGTTAAAAACAATGCTCACTTCTGAATGTATTTCATTTCCAACTTCAGCAACTTATGAAACCGCTTACCCGAGATCTGTGTAAGGGATTGTCAAAATTTGTTCCCTCGGGCGCCAGCAGCAACCAGCCTCCATATATAGGTTTTGCCTGGTGAGGGGAAAAACACAATTACAGCATTGAAAGCAAACACTAAAACAGGGACATTAACATATCGATTAACGGTTCAATTATGCCATAGTCATTCACTGTAGATGCAACTGTAGGCTAGTCCCTGGGCTACAAATTGTGGCCCAATATCAGACAGCATTAACACACACACACACACACACACACACACACACACACACACACAGTTTTACTGCGTGTGTGTGTGTGTGTGTGTGTTAGGTGTGTATTAGTCACTAGCTGCCTCGAATTGACTGCAGGCTACATTCTCCAGCTGGCTGTATTCCAGAGCACCATGCTGCCCCGGAAAAAAAAAAAAGGAAAGGCTAACACACATGATTTTCCCTCTGATCCTCTAAGTGGGTGGACTGGTGGGTGGAGGGGGCAGCAAGAGGCAGAAGTTAGCTAGAAAAACAGTGGATGAGAAACAGAAGAGAAAAGTGGTACAGAGCCTGGGAGCTTTTGTGGCTACAGATTTGCAATTCAAACTTGTCCTGAGAAATGCAAGTTGGCCTGGCAGTCTTTCTTAAATAGTTCTGGTACATACTTGAACTGTAGCCACACTAGTAGTCAGCAATTGTTTGCTGAGCTAAAAAAGCCCAGAACCACTGCAGGGCTGTGTGTAAAGGAGCACATATTCTTTACTAAATGTTTACACACAAATCTTACCTACACTTAAACAGCTTAACAAATTAAAAGTCCCTTGCGTAATTTAACTGTACTTCAATTCTACGGAACAGTAGCCTACAAATAAAGTCGAGCAGCTCTGACATTTACAGCCGCCTGGCACCTCCATGTTCTTCTATTGGTGGTTTTGATTACAGTCATAATTTCAGCCCATGTAAAGCCAAGTATAATCCACCATAAAATCCTCTTTCACTTTGATTACAGGAGGTACAGCACATTTCTCAGTTGAGTGACTCTGTAAACAAAATGACATAACAGGACTTTTCAATTATAAATCCAAAGTTATCATAACAGAAGTAAAGAGTTTGAGCAGACTTGCAAGAGAAACAACATCCAACTCTTGATTCACATTAGAAAAACTTAGTACCTTGCAGATGAGATTAGGAGTAAGTTATTTGATAATGGGACTACTAGAAAGGACAGTAAGAGTTGAGAGGGAATCAAACTGATACTAGGACACTAGCTTCATCCATTCCTGTGGAACATTAGTGTAAAGCCCATAGAGAAATACTGAGACTCAGCACAGCTTAAAAAAATGTCCCATCTCTCCTCGCATGACCTGACAGCAGCCCGAATGGCAAGGCCTCCTGAGACAGGGAAAAAGACGAGATGAATCTAGGTCATTTTTTACCCTTCAATGGTTCACTGTTTAAACCGAGTAATTCGAGTGTGTTCGTGTGTGTTCATTTCGCAACGGCCCCCCAACCTCTTATTCCCTCCCATCATAAATGACTATGTAATACTGCACCGACAGCGTGGGCCTTAGAGTGGTGAGGTGGGGAGCCAAAAGGAATGACAAAAGTTCTGGCTTGAAATATGCACAGAATGAGATTCACAGGCCTTCTGTGTCTTATTGTTGTATGACTTTTAAACAATAAGCAACAAGATCTACATGTCTTGGGTCATCAGTCTCTGACAACAAATGATAACCTTTCACTAAGTGCAGTCATCACAGGATAAGCTTGATAACCAGTGGGTCAGAAATTCCGGTGGGAAGGCCAAAAACCCTCGAGTCTATTTCCATCCTAACAGGGAAGCCACTGGTCATGATGGAGAACATTACAGGAAAATGTAGAGCCGTGTCCTCACCCGGCCATGTTGAAGATATGAGCAGCCGAAGAGGTGTCATTCAGATAAACTGTCAACCTGGATACAGGTGATTCTTAACCTGTCCTGTTAAACAGCTTACCGAAAGGTGACATAAGCCAGCAGAGTTCAGTGTTATCTGATGCCACCATTTACAACCTGCCAATATCAACAACACAGCCCAGCAGAGTGCATTAGTGGAATACCTTCATTTGTGTTTTATATATGAAAACAAAATGCCTTTCTAAAAGCCTCCCACTCTCCCATCTTAGTGCCTTCAAGTGTGGACTTGATTGTTGGTTAATTTGGGAATAATGGAGGCAACCATTCGGCAAAGAATAAGATTAATGCCAGAGGGATGTATTATTATTGCATGTAACGTTATAGCAAGTTTTAAAAAAGATTTTAAAGACATAACTGTAACCCAAATACAACAACTGACAGTGGGCTACTGTGCTGGAAGGCATGGAGCTGGGTGTAGGCCTATATCTGCATGAATTAAGGTCAATATGCGCCCTCGGGCTGGAAACTAATTATGTCCAATTAACCTAACCTTTGCACTTCATGGTCTGTTGACATGACTCAAGTCTTTGAAATGGGCACATCAAACGGAAAGATACTAACGGACTTCCTTTTTCCATTACTATAAGTTACACAGACAATATCACAAGAATGAAATGCTATAATAAACCTAAAAAAAATAAAATAAAAATTTCACCTGATTTAAGTCTTCGTCGTTGAGCAAATGTGATTCCCTGGGCTTAAAGCAGTTCTGGCATTTACTTTTGTTGAAAATGTTGGCTTGAAATTTCCGACAGGGGTTTTCTTTGAATGACATGGTTGTTGAAAAAGGTGACACTTGATGAGAAAAGTCTTTGTTTGAGAAACAAAACTGCTCAGTTCTCGCAGGCAGGTGGGTTGATGTCAACTTGCGGATGGAGAAATATAAAGTAACATAAACTATAAAGCATGAAGTCCGTTAAATAGTGCGCTGTTCACCTGTCCTAGGTTACCTGAGGCGGTGAGTAACCTCTCGTTAAGTGATATCTATGACGGTCATCTTGAGCGAGGGGTCGCCTCCCGCAGCTAACGTTGACCAGCTAACTTTTGTTGTTGCACACAAGCTTTCTAAGAAGTTAATAAGTTGTCGAAAGCGAGGAGAGATGTGCGCGGTCTTTTCCTCAGTCACGTCCTCCAACGAGGTGTGGACGTTTCACAGGTGACATTCCGGGCCTCGAGCTCACTGCAATGGTCCCGTCTGCCTCCATCGGGCGGAACGGCTGTACCGAGGGAGGGAGTCCACTTTGGCCCCTCTCTCTCTCTCTCTCTCTCTCTCTCTCTCGCTCTCTCTCTCTCGCTCTCACTCTCTCTGCCTGTCTCTCTATCTAACAAGTGGTACCGCAGCCATTGCCTTTAAATCTATGTCACGCTTCTAACGTCTCTGTTCAAGGCCAAACACCGTTATCCAACTTTGGAAACGCCATCGACGCGGCTGTCATGCCGATGGATACATAGCGTCGGGTCCCGTCTGTCGTAGCAGCCTTCTCGCTGGCACTGGTACGCAGTCTGTGGTTGCTGTTTACGTGAAAATCCTAGCCTGGGCCGGACAGCCAGTAGGTGGAAGGATAGGGAGGTACTCAGGAGAGACTGGAGTGGTGAGTGACAGTAACTGCGACCAATTGTAAACAATAACACGCCCACAACTGAGGCCTCGTCCAATAGAAAGCCTTAAAAATCTCCCATACTTTCTCTCAGGCTAGGTGGGCTTTAAAGAGCCCATCACAACAAAAACTTAAAACTGTGGTGTTATTATTAATAATAGCCTGAGCTAATATTTTTCATTTCGAATTGAAAGGATTGACTTTGATCTACATTTATTCAGGCTACCGTTCTTTCTCTAGATTATATTGTTTTTTTTTTGTGGTGTGCTAATCTACAAAATCCACAACAACACAAGAAAGCAAAGAAACAATTGGTTGTTAAACAGTCAAAACTGCCTGCTAAAAATTGGCATAAGATGATTAATGAACAAGAAAACACACTGACTCTGACCTCTCATGGAGTGTAAGCCTATGTGAAAAGGTTTAAAGCCATAGCTGGTACTACACAAAACATGACCTACTATTAAAGTGACAAATTTAGAGTAGGCTAACAAAAGGCCCCAACAGCAATTAAACTTTATCTAGCCTTATAGATCTAATATACATACAGTGACATAACAAGTAATATGACATTCTCTTTTGAGAGAAGCTAAGCATACATTTTAAGAGGCTATTTTTACACTACTACTATTACTACTACTAGTACTGTTACATGAGATGTATAAGTAAAGAGAAAGATGTCTCAAATATACCCCCAAGTAGAAGCTTATACAGTCTAGCAGGTGTTCATCTTAAACATGGAAAGTAATCCTGGTGTGGTGTTGTGATTCCAGGCTCCAGAGCACCATCTGTTGGTTTTAAATTTCCAGTGGCAAGGCCTCAGACCAGGTCAAAAATAAAACAAAAAAAAAACCATGCAAATATATCAGAGACAAATCAAATGTGATAGATAGCAGGTGGAGTTTAGTCAGTATATTTTATATTATTGTTATATTATTATATTTTCTTCAAACATGCAACTGGTTTTACGTGTAAAAATAGTGTTGTGCAATACAGCGATGTTATGAAATTTAATGCAGTGTGTTAGTATACCACCTGTTGTCTTACTAGAATTTTTCCACAACAATGGCATCTATTATTACACTGTTAAAATAGAGTCATGGAATTTTAGCAAGATGTCGCTAAAAGTAATGGAAGAGTTTTAAACTTACTATAACAGGTGAATGTGGAAAAAGTGATGTTCAGTTTCCCCTTGCATGTGTTCTCTGCAGTTGGGCCTAGTGTCTCTTGATTTTGACAGGACAGGAAATGGCCTAACAGTGAATTCCTGACGGACTCTGACTGAAATTTGCATACTGCAGAGAGAGAGAGTAGTAACCATGAGGTTATTTTTGCAAAGTACAGATAATCAGATCAAGAATGTCTGTCGTCATGTGCAGGTTCTTTGAAGTCTACATGAAAGTGAACAACCATATTTCAAGCTGATGATCCAGACGGTGAGATTCTCCTGGGAGACGCACCAAAAACTTGTAAAATAATCCCCCCAAAAAATGTGCTCAAAACACTCGACCACACACACAACTTCATTCATCCGGTCAATGAAAAGCCACTTATTTACTCAACTTTTAAGAAGTGCAAGATTTTATTTAGGGCGCTTAAGGTGGTGTGCTCAAACAGCAGCATATATAGTTTTACCACAGCCAAGTCAGGGTGAAACATACAACAAAAAGAAGCATTACATCACCTTAATTATTAATTTAACAATCCAACAAAGCACATTTCAGTGATAATCTATTGACACAGAAATACAATTCTCACATATTTTCTCTATTGTTTG
This sequence comes from Seriola lalandi dorsalis, assembly GCF_002814215.2. Classification (NCBI taxonomy): domain Eukaryota; kingdom Metazoa; phylum Chordata; class Actinopteri; order Carangiformes; family Carangidae; genus Seriola; species Seriola lalandi. The sequence continues at coordinate 1,000,817 of NW_019525017.1, read as the reverse complement.
TGTAACCAGGAAACGACAAAATATAAGAAAAATATAACATCACATACCAGTAACAATGAGAGCATGGGTGAAATGCATCCACTTCTTGTGGGAATAATTACATGTTGATGACATGTTGTCCATCTCATGTACCCAATCACTGCACTATAGATCAGGTATCAGGGGAAGCGTTATTCATACAGCACTAATGACCGACAAAGGCTTTAGACTGGAGAAACTATCTTTAACCAGCTTAAAAACATTGTAGACATGAGTGGGACTGACTTTAAACACCATAAGCACCTTAAACACTCTCAGACTCTAAAGTCTAAAGTCAGTAATTCTCTATCTTTCAGAAGGCAAACAGAAAAGTGCACCAATGAAAAGTGTTTCAGTTACAGTGTGTTTGCGTTGTAAATGTTTCGGGGGCCAAGCCTTAGCAGTATCTTGCCCACCATCTTGTAGTTGTCGTTAACAGATATTTTAGGAATAATTACAACATTAGTTGTCCTCAAAAATTTGTCATTTAACTTTTTTTGCACAATTATTCCTAAGCAATACATTCTGTGAGCATTTTAGTGATCTGGCGCCCTCATCAGTACAGTGAGAACACACAGACTGCACTTTTTAGTTAGGCAACTAAGATCACTGAGTTTAGGTTAGGTTACTGAAAGATTGTCAGTCTGAAACAGGATTTAAAGCCTCAAAGAAGAACACATTGCTTATTGCCATTTCTCCATACTTTCTGCTAAGCTACATAAACATCACACTACCTGCTCCATTTATGATTAATGGGCATAAATTATATATTCAGCTGAATCGTCCAATATGAACGTAATTCCTGGGGAGACAGGGCTGACATAAGAAAGACAAATAATGGCTATTACTGAAGCCAATACTATTGAGTTCTCATGTTCATATCTGCTTTAACCATTATTTATTTCAGTGACCTACAGAGACTAACTGGGAAACACAGTGTTGTGGCTCTGTAAAGTTGTGACTTATGCTGTTTTTAGGCAAAAGATTTCTAACTTTTGTGCCAAATGCAAAGATATAAACATAAACGTTTTATCAGAACTTGACATGTACTGCATATTAACGATGAATTACAACATCAGCATTTAGAAGAGATTTGCTTTCTTCTTCATGTCATTACGTTTCCACAGTGGAAGTCTGTCAAACTGTTGGATCTGCATGCCAAAGATCTCAAAGAATGAATCTGGGCAAAGGTGGCACTGCAAAGGAGAGAAGAGGAGAGAATAAAAGAATGACGTTATTGTGGAGAAGCTGTACTGTATCTCAACTTGCTCTGTAGCTGTGGGTGGTTTCTAGCCTGCATGTGTGTGGTATTTCTTATTCTAAAATAAAACTTACTATTACCTCTGTGTTGCATTGCATGAATGGATTTCTCACCTCAAGTCTTGTTCTGTCAACATCCTTCGGAAGCTTCACTCGTCCTCGATTAGTAACTGTGAGAATTTCATAGGGGTAGACCTTGACAAAACAAAGACTGGTTGAGAATCATATATGATGCATCGAAACACAATCTCTATTCTATGAGCTGTGGAGATGGAGTTAGAACGTCTTGTACCATGCAAATAAGCATCTGTTGTAAAAACCAGCGCACAGTTAGCGTGGATCTTTGAAGTCTATATAAAACCAGTGCTTCAGTCTTCATAGAAGAAAACACTGTCAAGTGTCAAGGTCCTGCATATATCAGCCTTTGTCAAAAGACTCTAAAGGAAGGTGATGATGAAGTTGTCCTTGAAACCTCAGCACTATCCTACAGCTATTAATCTAACAAGCTCGTGTTTGAAATCTATCCAAAGCTCCACTCAACTGTACTGAAGTATTATTTGTATTTATTATTGTAGCTCTTACATGCATATCTTTAAAGGTTCATGTGTCCAGGACATGATAAGTCTTTAAAAAAACACAAATATACAAATAATACTTGCTTTTGGCTCCAACAAATTAGGCATAGACACTCCTCTCTCCAGTCTTGCTAATGGATGTTGACCGTCATGGATGAGCTTCAGAATGAAACACATGCAATAGGAAAATGTCATGGCAGGATTAATCACTTCAAAGCTAAAGGTCAAACGGCCAGATTACTGTCAGTAAAGCATATTTAAAAGATGTGTGGTTAAAGAGTCAGTTATGTAATAGGTGCAACTCATGAATCAATGAAGATATATACAAGCACATCTGTGAATTGAAGCTGAGTTAACTGCACATTTCTTTAAACACACAGACAGTGCGGTGAGGTCAGTCGTTTGGAAGTGCAGTAAACTAAACAGGGAGAGGAAGCATAACCAGGGATTCAAGATCACACAATACTCCATTAGCACATACCTTAAAATCTGAAAGGCAAGGGAAAAGGAAAAGCAAAAGCATCACATAATTAATTTTTATTCAATGATTTAATATTGTAGTGATTGACAACATCCATGATGAATGTCAGAGACAGTTACCTCTGAATCTGTCACCGTTGTAGTGGGAGAAATCAGCTGATTGTGGCTTAAGAAGCAAACATTTTTTATTATTATTATTTTTCATATTTTTTTCTTCAAGTTTTTGATTTAGTAAAACTTAAAAACAAGTGATGTCGCTCTTACCGGATGGAGACCATTACGTCCATACCCAGGCAAAGAGGATGTTTGGGATGTAGATGAATTAGGATCTATGTGAAAGTGAAACAGCAGTTAGATTATCTCACCATGAGACGACTCACACTCAGTCTCAACACGTAGATTAGATCCCAATTAGATCAGACTCACTGAATAAACATAAACGTACCAGGTAAGCACCTTGCCAAGTTCTTTTCTTAGCCTTTTGGTAAGTGTTCTGTGAAACTGACTTCTCAGTAGTGATCTATTTTTATATCTATATTTTCCATAAAACATTTATTTTACATTTACATTTTTGCTTTGAACAGCCCATTGTTTAGGTTAGACTAGGTTACCTTCAAAACTGTTGACCAAATTATTTGCCATCAACTTAAATGCATCGTATGCTGACTTATGGTAGTTACACCACAGTTATGGACAGGGACAATGGAGGCGTGAAATCCTGCTCATGGAATCCAAACAGTCTTTAGCTGCTCTGCTGTTTGAGTCTAACAAACCACATGATGATGACATCTGAAGTGTGCAATTAGCAATAACTGAAGCTCAATATAAATGTTCCTTTTTGCTCATAATGTTTATTGAGTATTGAGTAATGAGTATTATGTTTTACTAGCTTTACTATATAAGCACAAGTAAGTAGAGTTCAGACAATGAGAAAAAACTGTTATCAATGTACAAGACTACAAATATATATTCTTTAGAACAACAGAACTGAGATAACCATTGGTAGTTTTAAATTTTATTTCAGTCATTCGTATGAAGTTTTAAAATATTAACTGTAAGATGAAAAAGTCAAATTGTACCTTGCTGTTTATAGATTGGAGGCCGTCTGTACATGTGGAAGCCTTCATCTGCAGATAGAGAAGAACGCAGGGTCAGCAGATCATTCATTCTAACATATTACACACAATGTGGATGCAATATAGACAATTGTCAGACTCTGACTAAATAAAGTTACATTGCACTCACTACAGAAATCAAGGCCATGTTGGCCGTAAGTGGGATGTGAGTGATCTTCAGTTTCCACCAAAAGCACATGCCAGCGATTACTGTTCATAGCTTTTAATATCTCCTCCACAGACATGATAAAAACAGGTTATAAAAAAAAAAAAAATCACAGCAATGCTATAAATAGGCACGGCTGTAAGGTAATGTCTGATTGAAGTTTTGACACATGCACAGGGATATTTATTATTAATATTTAATCAATCAAACCAGAGAAAACAAAAGAAGAAAAATATGCAAAATTGGGGAAAAGAAGCAGAAAGGAGGAGACCAGTGAAACAAGCATCTACTGTAGATGTTCACTGGTGTATTTATTCTGTCTGGGGCACAAACTGCTGTGCTGTCTGCTCGAGTAAAGCTGAGCTGTGATGAGTCTTTGTGTGCGGCTGACACTCTCTGTGAACTTTGACCACTAGATGGCTCAGTGTTTCTAAGAAAAATCATCTCTGTGTCATCCTCCTCTGCATGTGTGATAAATTCCAATGCTGATGCAGTTTGCTGTTAGTAATCTGGGTGTTGTCTAAATGTTTATTCTGCCATTGCATTCACACACTGTGCCTTGTAGTTGACTGCATAAAGTGGCGGGATATAAATGTTGGATAGGAAATAAAAAGATGCAAAGTGGAGGAGAAGGGCTGCAGAATAAGTTGGGGGATGGGAGTCGAGGTGGGGGTCTTACCTTGAGGGAGAAAGTGGTGGCATAAAGGGGAAGCGGAGCAGGTGTCATTGTTGCCAGAGAATAAAGAGGGAGAAAGCATCACCCCTGCTTGTTATTCCAGAGAAAGAAGTGGTAGTAGTGACGAGGAGAGGAGTTGAGGAGACAGAGGAGATAAGGGAAGGTGGTGCAACAGAGAAAAAAGTGAGCGGAGGAGGATTCATCTCTCTGCAAGCGTGATACGAAGATTGAGCTCATTCACCTCTGCATGCTCCTCTCACCTGGCCTATGAAAGTGTTGCGGTGATCTGGACAGGGTCGGGGTGTAGCTGTGGCGATTGTATAGAGCATGAACTCCAAAAGGTCCATGGCTTGCAGATTTTGGTATGCATTTTCTCATTTCAAAACTCTCCTTTAAAATAGACACACACATAAAAAAAGAATTTCATTAAATGCGCTTACAAATGAAAACTAATTTGTGTCGATGAATGTTAAATGCATATGATTCACAGAGTATGTGACCTTGAGTGTGAAAAGTTAAAATAAATTAAATATTTATAATTAAATAAATATTCACCTCTGTGGTTTCAGATTCATTTCCTGTTGACTGAATCAGAAACAGAAGGAAAAAGATCATTGTATGTGCTTGAATCAAACATCAATATATATATTGTAAGTTCAGGTAAAAACCTTGTATCTCCAAACTTGTCAGATATGGAAAAAAAACAATCTTGACCTCATCCTAACCACCATCCATCTGTTTTTTATTATTTAATTTTATGAGATGAGGATGTGTATAACATTCACTAGGTTTGGAGTTATGAGGTTTTCACATGAAGACAGACATATGAAAGGTAGAAAACAAAAGGATTTGAGTGTAAAGCTGCTTTTGGCTAATTATCCTACGTTCGTTTCTGGCAGCCTCTCTGCAGGGTCCTTAACACAGTAAACCTCAACTAATCAAATATTGTTTTTACCAGTTAACCCCATATTAAATGTGCATTGATATATATTTTTTTGACTGTATTGTACATTGCTATGTTCAATACTGGCTTGGCAAAATTCTTAAAAATATGACATGTAAGCAGAGAGCAATATTCCTGTATACCTGCTGAGTTTGACTTAAACATTTAAAGTATTTTGTTATTGTAGAAAGTGAATATTGATTGAATATTTAAAGACCATTTTTCACAAAGAATGCAATGACACACAAACATGTCACTGGATATGACTTGGAGCATTGAATGAAGTTACCTCTGTGGGGTTTTGCCTGTCCTGTCTGTTGCCTTTGTTGTCCAAAGCAGAGGAGTTGTCGTTCACAGACTTATAGGATATCATATCAGGATGCTCTATATCATATATAGCCTTGACTCTGGGAATTGCTGCTAAGTCTCGGTAATCAATGATCTCATTATCTACTTTTGCCTGGGACCAGGAGAGGGGGGAGAGGGAGAAGACACAGAATATGGGAGATAGAAGGCTCAGACAGCACAGGTCAGGTGAAAGGTCAATGGTTGCTTATTACATCATTTCAGGGAGGAATGAAACTTTAATCCCACAACACCACGTTTGTCTGAGATTGCATCACTGTGCGAAATGTCTACCGTAATCTCTTTAACTATAAACGTTATTTCTCAGACTTTCAAATATAAAGAAGGTCAATTGTTATAGGCTCGTATGTTGAGGTGACTTGTTGGGGGTAAAGTTTACTCCTTCCAATTAAAACCAACAGGATGTGGATCATAGGATACTGGGTGGAGGAAACAAAGAGATACTGAGGTGGTTTTTCTATTCAATTTCAATCTGAATCGCCAATGCATTCAAATTGATTAAGCAAATAAATCTAAACTCCTGTTCAATATGTGATTGATTTTCTCAGTATATTTATAAAATAACTGAGAAAATATATCATCATTCAACCACAATTGAAATCACATTTTTCTCTCACAAGCAAGATGAAACTAGTTCCGATCAGTCAAGGTAAAGTAGAAAAAGAAATGTTTACAGAGAAATTAAATAGCTTTCAAGATTTGTTTTTTTTTTTCTTTTTCCACGTCTTTTTTCCAAATTTTCCTAATTGTATTCAGTTACGGTCAAAAAGAATTGTCTTGCAAGAGAGACACTCTGTCCATGCGGCTCCCCTGTATAAATAAAGGGATAAATGAAACGTAAATCAGCCCACGGTGAACTGTGCACCATGGAAGATGCTGAGCAGATGTTGCCACCAGAACTTACACAGATAGTTCGACCAGGACTTCCTGGAGTGCATGAGCCCGGCCGGGAACAGGAGCTTTCAGACGAGGATCTAGTGGGCTGAGGACATAAAAAAAAAAATTTCTGTGTTAGTTTTGGATTTATGGGATGTTTTAACTGAGTAACAGCTTCATCCTCAGCTAGTAACATCCTCTCTCAGCAGCTCATTGCATGCACACAGAACTTGATGCTTGCATTATATGTGGACCAGTTTTCCTTTCACATAGATAGCGTACAGTGTAGGCCTGGTACAAAACAGCACATGTGCAATGTTCTATATTGTTATTCATTTAAAAATGACACACTGCTGTATATTATATTGTGCAGATTGCAAGGCCAGATATTAACACAGCCAAGCATGCAGCTCTGCCAACAAAGAAAGTTCACTATGCTACTTCCTTTTGAAATGTTAATTATTGCACATATAGTGTACCAGTGCTCTACAAATTAAAAGCTTTTCTAGCTAATCATTCTCGGTGCAAAAAAAGCAAAGTGTTCACGTTGCGTTTGAAACAAGCGCATGTGGTTAATCTCAAACTCTGAGATAACAGCGTCTGGTAAACCATCAGTTCAAACAGCAGACCAGCGTCACAATATTAACCTTAAGTTCATGTGGGGGAAAAAAGAAATCAAGAGGTGTTTTTGGTCTGCCGACCTGGGAAGGAAGAGAATGTGTAAACACATTATATAGTAAAGTCTTACACAGATATCACACTCTGATCCTCTTTGTAACAGCAGTCACAACAGCTGGATATTAACAGCTTAGGAGTGAAATCATGTCACGGTGCCTCCAACATGTTAAACTCTCACACATAGAAATAAAGTTGAGTGTTAAGTTCGGGAGAACTTACCCTGTAACTGTCCTCAGTTCTGCTGCTGTCCCTGCAGTCCGGGTGCCAGACTGTCGATCCTGTGAACACTTTGCAATTAGCTGCTGCATCTTACACTTACAGTGACCTTTTGTTGTCTTTAACAAACAAGGCTTTGAATTTATGCATTCTTCCAAGGCTAAATCCATATTTTGTATATTAACAGAATGGTTATAATGGCTATAAACAGACCTTGCAGATACATTTCTTCTCCTTCTTTGAACATTTTGTCACATCGGCTGCATCTTGCACAACTCGGGTGATAATGTTTGTCCCCTGCCTGGAGCAGATAATGAGGAAGGTAAAAAAAAAAGTGTCAGATGGACTGCAAACATACACAAATCTTACAAAATGTGCATGGGACAGAAAGTTGATATTTGTGCTGAATTTAAAAGTATACAGGACTCTTCCTACCTCAAGGACTTTCCCTGTTATAAACCTCTGACATGCTTCACACTGCACCCCAAACTGAATCTGGTAGTCTCTCTCACAATAAGGAACACCATCTCTGAAAGACAAAACATTAAATATTAAAAGACACATTTTCTCATTCCTGATATGATGGTGCATATTTACAAGTGTAAGAGCAGGTAGGCAGAGGATCATGAATAAGAGAATGTGGGGATTTGCATTTACTTGCTGATGTATTCTCCGCTCAGCACTTTCCTGCAGGCTTTGCACTTGAAGCAGCCCAGGTGCCACTGGCCACCGAGGGCTAACAGAGCCTGGCCATTCTTGATGTCTCTCCCACAGCCACTGCAGTCTGAAAACACACATACATATTCCTTGAGAGATTCCTTGAACATTGCACATCCAACAGGTTCTTTTTTGAATTCATATTAGACTAAATGTATTCGGCCAGTTGTTCTGGTGATACTGTGTAGTTACTGCATATTAGATCCTGTAACTAATTTTCTCTAATTATTTATTTGTGGTTTATACACGTATTAACTGAACATTAAAAAGGTAAAAGTCAATCTGATATCACAGAACTAGAGCTTATGCACTCACTCTTTGTGTTTTTTTTTTTTCTTTCTGCACAGTCCTGCAGAGAGATCCTCTTAATCCAGAGGCTTTGTGAGTCTGGATCCTCTATTGATCCCTGCTGTATATATAGCTGGTAGGTGGATAAGGTCAAGAGTTGAGTTCTACAGCATCTTTTCGTCCATACTGAGTCACTGGCCTGGCAGGGTCCCAGGAGAATGAACAGATTTGTAAGGTAATGTCAACTCGGTGCTGTGGCAAACATATGTCTCTCTGTACCTGGAAGAGGTCAGGGTGGTATTAGGGGCAACATTTAGCCTGCATTCCTGACAGTGTGCGGACTTTCAAGACCTTACAGGTAATCTCCTGGGTTCAAGCCGAAAGTGACGGCTCCTGTCAGGTCCTGCAGAGTCATGATGATGATCTTTGATGTTCACATCTTTGCCCTTATGACACGCAAATCTCTCATGAATGACCTCAAATGACCTACTGGCAAGTTTCAAAAACACACTGGAGCTAGACCTCAAAACATGAGGAAGGAGCTACACACACTGGAGTATAATCAGATGTGTCACTTGCAGAAAAAGTGTAGAGATTGTTATCTCTCTATGATGAAGAAGGTTGACAGGTGGCACAGAAGTTGAATGACTCCACATCACAGGTTAAAGTAAATAAACAGGCAGCTGGCAGAGGTCCACATGTGTTCTTGTGACTGATCAGACTCTTTCATCTATTGTTCTACTTTCTATTAATTAATTATATATATAGACTATATTATTTTTCATAAACTGTACATCATACTTAGATTATGAAAGAATGCACTCACTACTGGAATGGTTGATGTCGTTAGGAGTGGGAGTCACAGGCCGAATACATCGCTGACACAGGCAGTCTTTTCCATTGAAGGTGACACAATCCCCAGCAGGAAAGGGCTGCCTGAGAGGCAGAGACAGAGACACAGGTATACCCCCACAATTCTTTGGAAAAATACTTATTCTAATATTCCACTAATATTCTTAAAAGTAAAAACCCAAATAATTAATAATTGTTTTCACAGTTACTTGCAAATGGTGCAGGCAAAGCATGCTGGGTGATAGGTCTTCCCCAAGACTGTGACCACTTCTCCCTCCACAAATTCCCCACAGTTGTTGCAGAGGGTGCCGTGAAGCCTCTGGAAGTCCAGCGGACAGAGGTAGTCGCCATTCTTCATGAAGAAGCCGCTCTGACCCAAGTCACAGCCACACACTGCACACACACACACACAGACAAACACACACACACACACACGCACACACACACACAGACAAACACACACACACACACACACACACACACACACACACACACACACACACACACACACACACACACATTCATATAGGGAGCAAGAGAGATTCAGAGACTGAAAGAAAACTTCAACCAAACAAGCAGCATCATCCTGATATTAGTTACCTCAGTTTTATTTAGAAATCCACAAACTGTTTGACCTTATATGAGCCAGATTTCACACTAAAAGCATCTTTCTTGATTTTTCCACTAGCCTTTTGTAAAAAAAAAAAACAAAAACAAACAAACAAAAAAAAACATTTGGACAAGGTGTTTATATGTTCTTATATGTGATATACCTGCTTTATATAAATATATTTTTTAGTTTACATTGTTGCCTTTTGTTAGGACATTGTTACAAGGAGAAGTTGACAACAGCTACGTAATCTATCAAAGGGATGACATCAATGCTATTTGGGTTGTCTGACCTTATGGTTGTTCCAGGCTTGCTGAAGGGTTGTTGTTGTGTTGTCTGTCTGCACGTTTTTGTGTCCGTGTGTGTGTGTGTGTGTGTGTGTGTGTGTGTGTGTATGCTGATGACATGGAGGCAGCTTTTCTCTCAGCTTGTTTGGAGTCATTTGATATGACCAAAACCTTTTCCGACACTGTGCCTCGGAACCTGCCACAGCAGAACACACTGAGATGCCAAGGACAGATTTATGCTGCTCTATTCCTGACCTGCTGTGAGACACTCACAATGGACATGAGTTTTATTTAAATTTTCTATTTTTATGTCTGATTAAAACAAGCACAAACACGCTACAACATTCCATTAACCCACAAAGTGAGACAGATTTTTGTTTGACTTATGATAATAAATGCATAATAAAGTAAGTGCCCAAACAAATTAAGCAAATTCTGAGTCTGTGAAACCCACAGACCCTTTGCATCCTCAGGTCTTCCCACCGTTAAAATACTGAACGCTTCTCTGCTCTGAAAGTCCCTTTGTCTTCTCTGCGCTGTAAACACCATCACAATGCGATGAAAGGGCAACAACACGAGAAGCTTGTCAGTGTCGATTAGTGGGGACAATAGTGTGTTGGGGGAATATGTTTTCCATGAAGCAGAGTAACTCTGGTGACGATCCAGGAGGTTCTCACAACAGCCCATTGTACATGTAGAATGTTTTGTAATAAACTGAATCTGATGGCAGCCGCAGGATAACTAATGAATGAGGAGCAAATTCTGCTCAACTTTAAACTCATCTGCTGAAAATAAAGCTGTTTTCATGCAGCAAAAAAAGGTCAAATGTGACTTGTGTTACTGCTTGCATACAACTGAGTCCCCACCACAGAATGAATGCATTATTAGGCTTCTTATGCCACTCATGTTACAGAGCAGCTTTCCAATCCACCCTTGACCTTTCCTGATAATGTATAAAGTCTATCCTGACAGTGGTGTCATTGCAAGACACTCAAAAAGTGCATGTGCACCTGCTCACATCAACATAATGATGGTACTCACCTTTGCAGGTAAAGCACTTTATGTGGAAGTGATTGTTCTGGACTCGCAGCACCTCTCCTTTGCATTGCTCCCCACATCTGAAGCACTGGATGACCCGCTTTCCTGACGGAGGGTCTTGGTGGCAGCCATCCTGAGTGAGCAGCACTACAGCAGCAGCAGAAAGAATACGTCAATCAGTTGAGTCTTGACCGATAAAAACCACAAACATCGACCTCATGTCGGATTTACATGGAAAGTCAGGGGAGTCATTAAGATTCAGCATCTGGGGACCTTGATTTTCTGCACCAAATTTCATCCTATACTATTTGAGATATTTGAGTCTGGACTAATGAGTAACTATCGTTCTCTCTCTGTCACAGTAGGTTTATCCTTCTTTTTTGTTCTGGTTGAGCAGTTCATTACAATACAGTAGTCCCTGAGAACTGTCCATTCAGTGCTTACATAACGGAACATAATGTCCAGGGATGCTTTGTTTTGGCACACAAACACACACACATATACATACAACCACAAACGGGGTCACATTAATCTGTAGAGGCTTTAATCCAAGTTATTCCTGCCTCACAAAATCAGACAAGAGCTCACAAATAAGCCATTATTTCTCTGCAGAGAGGAAAAAACACTGTCAGCGTGGGTGTTTGCTCCTGTGCGCCAAACCATGTGTCATACTGTATCATGTGGCTCTGGAGACGAAAGCTCAACCTCATTCTTTCTCCTTCTGTCTCTTTCGTGTTTATATGGCAGCAGAAGCGGTGGATGCCTGTACAATCTAATCACAGCCCACTTGAAAGGTCCTGAATGTGATTAGCAGAGGAGAGCAAAGGAAGAATGTGGCACGTCGAGAGTCTCCCCGACGTGTGGACCCCCAGCGCACAAATAGATAAAACACACACACACACACAAACACACACACACACACACACAAACTTAAATTCACTCATGAGGCAGATAACAGCTTAAAATATACCTTAAGTTATTCAACCAGAACAGAGAGATTTTCACACTCGCAAACGCTGGAAGAGGAAATATCTTCTCGACTGTTCTGGTTACCTAACTCAGCCTCGTGAACACTAAGAAAATTGAGTCAAGCACCTCTGGTATGTGGCCCTTAAGTCTGCCCCACTACAGGAGAGATTTGTTGCTATAGCAACAAGCATGTCGTAACAAACTAGATTAAGGGACCATGCCTTCCAAAGGTGAATGTAAAGTTCACCATAAAGCAAGTGTGTACATTATGCAGTGTTGTGGCAATAATAACCTACCACAACGTGCCATCTAACTGCAGTGCAAACTGTGTTGCTGATGACAAAGAGCCGTAATCCACAACATACCAGCTACAGCTGTAGGAGAGACTGCTGAGTTTTTACAAGTGCTTGTACCTAAATCTCCAAAAGCAGAGCAACATTACAAATCTTACTGTGACGTTTTAAATAAGCAATAAGCAATACTTATTGTTTGCATCATGCAAACGGGCATTAGGGACACTTTTGTTGAAATTCTGACATCATATCTGCCAGTAGAGCAGCTTTGCTAAAAGCTATGAGGTCAAGTCCACACTGTGATTGAGATTCTACACAGACACAATGTGCATATTATGCAATCACATAAAAACTTATGAACATTAGTGTTATCGCTGCCAAACCTCCAAATCCTACCGGGAATACGACACGTCCTTCTGGTCGAAGGCTCCAACAATTACTGACCTTTGTCCTAAAACAGCCCAGATATTTGGTAATGACAGAGCTGTGTTGCCAACACTAATTATTGCAATCCATTTGTCATGGGGAAATGCACAGAACTACTGCAACAGTTTAATATTCACATGACAGGTGTGTCTGCGCTGTTATCTTGTATATAAATTCCAACCTTTGTATGATTTAAGAACGGATGTCTGGAGTCCTCAGATGGAAAGTCCAAAATGTCTTCCAGTCTTTCTTGATCTCTCCCAGAATGTGAAGCTGATCCGGTGTCAAGTATTAGCAAATGGTAGATTTAGAAAGACGGCAAATGGAGAGAAACCTGAGACGGACAACTAATCACACAGCCCACTATCTCCAGCTATGAAAATCTGTGTGTGTGTGTGTGTGTGTGTGTGTGTGTGTAAAGAGTGAGGGAGTATCTACATTAAGTGTCCAGATTTTTTAAGCACTGATGCTATTTTAGGTACCAAGTGATGAGATGTAAAGTATGCATGGTACCATACTTTTATATTTTTTGACCATACAGTGAGGTCATTTACTTTTACTACAAAACTATCTTTGTTTCAATGATATTAGTGTGTGTGTGTGTGTGTGTGTGTGTGTGTGTCTGTGTGTGTGTGTGTGTGTCTCTTTTTAAGAATAACTCATTGGTTGAATTACTTGCTGTTTACAAGATGATGTTATTGATGATAATGTAATAAACTTTAAGTAAAGTGTTTTCAGATTCAGAGCTTTTAGTGGTTTTGAATGTTTTCTTGGTTACAAATATTTTATTTCACAACACGAGGTGGTTATCATGCGCCTGTGTATCAGGAACACCCAGTTTCCCAGGAACATGACATCACTAAATATGATCAGAGTTACAGATACTCCCGCTACAGAAAAAAAAAAACAATAACTGTGAGATGTAAATGTAAAAGCTCATATAAACTACATGCAGCCAGTGTCAGTGCAGCGATTCCAGCAGTTCCTGAAAGGGAATCAGACTCTGTGTATCAGATCGACAAACGGCAGGAGGCTCTTATCTGAACAGCCACCAGTCTGGTGAAATGAATGACAGTGTTTTTTCCATGATGCTGTCACAACAGATGATCGGTTTGTTGCCTGTTACTGCAAAATTGAATAATCAAGGCAAACAACTTAATTCAGAGGTATTGCTAAAATCACATGCTGGTCTTACCCAAGCCTGATGCTCTATGACAAGCTGCAACAGCTGTGTTTGCACTTTTCCCCACTTGGCCACCACAGTTTTGTTTTGTTTTTTATCTCCAAATGTAGTTTCTAGATTTGGGAATGTTTGGTTTGAGAGTCTTAATAGATCAAAAATATAAAAAGTAGAGCATTAAATAATGTAACTGTTTTCAGAATTCATAGACAGGAGCTGTTACACATCCAATCTCAACCTTACCAAATAATAGCAATGTCCTGCCTAGAAAGGATTTATGATAACACTGCACAGTATAACACAATGTATAACATAAGACCATTATGGCTCAGTTTGCATAGAGCAGTCAAGACAAAGTTAAAATCCATAACGAGTCAAATTAAACCTCTATGGGGGCATCACATAGAAAAACCAAAAGAGGCACAGAGAACAGACAAAGTGAAATACAGAAAGGTGTTGAGCATTTAAGTTACAATGAAAAAAAATATGTCACATTCTTCGTTACTGAGGCCAAATATGTAACCATGGATCAAGACTTTTTGACATGATAAAAATTGTATACTTCATCACAAGTTGCAAACAAATTATATAAAGACAAACATAAAGCAATCTGCAGATAAAATGAAATGAGAAATACCTTTCTCTTTCATGACAGTTGGTTTCTGCTCTTTGTTTCTCAGGGCAGCGGATCAGAGTGAGGAGAGGAACTAACTGGACTGCTGGTCCAGAAGAAAAGGGGGTGGTCCAAAACACAGAGGGCAAGAGTGATTGTGTGTGTGAGTGTGTGTGTGTGTGTGTGTGTGTGTGTGTGTTTGAGAGAGAGAGAGAGACAGAGAGAGAGAGTGTTCTCAAAGAGTACAGTAGGAGTGGCACTGCGAAGTGTTCTTATTCGTATTTCAACACTTGAGATGTGAAAAATGTGTCCCAGATATTGTTATTTGTTTGAATAAATGTCTGCTTTTTGAGAGAACTACTCCTTCAATAGCCAGATAATGGACGATGGCCTTTAGTGCAGATAAGTGACTTGTTGTGTTCCTTTAGTCGTAGTATCTGCGAAATGAATACAAAGTCTTTATGTTTGTGTAGAGGTAAGAAGGGGTTGGTTAAGATGGAGCCAGAGGCCTCCTGTCATAAGGTACATCTTCGAAAACACTTCTAATCTCCAAATAAATTGTAGCACATAATGACAAGTCATTCATATAACAATTAGTGGAGCTAACTCAAATAAAGGATACCACCCATCACAACCACATAAAGAAGGAAATGATTCAATACCTGCCATCTCTGCAGGCATACCAGCCAACTTCTCACACAGGATGTAGTCATCAGGGTTGATGAAAGGCAGCTGCTCCATCATGGACTGTTTAGGAATGAGGTAGAGAACTTCTGCAATTTCACCATCTTCAATTATTGACATACGCCTGACTGAGTTCTTCCTCTTGACTCGGTCCAAAACGACCATTTCATTGCTGTGGCTGGAGCCGCAGATCCTGCCCAGGCTGCTGAGGTTGAGAAGGTTCGACATGCTCGCGCTGTCCAGACCGTCAGCCGAACGGTTAAGGCTGCAGATGGACTCCAAGTGAGAAACCATGAAGCAAAAACCTCAAGATGTTAAAGCCTTCTGTTGAATGGCAGGTATTAAGTTGCTCTCTAAGACTCTGTGACTGACTCAGAGTGTGTGTGTGTGTGTGTGCATGCATGCGTGTGTGTGTGTTGTCCATCAGGCGGTCAAAGACTAACTCCTACCCCACGACCCTTAAGAAGATTAAGTGAGGTATATTTTTAGGGTTTATCTTCACAGTAAAAAGAGGATCTGAGCTCTAGGAAGTCACTATCAGGTAACCTTCTTCCCTCCATTCCTGTGACTTTGACAAATATGTCATCACATGAGATGCATTCCTCCACTAGGGCACACTTGTAAGAGGCTTATGAGCTGTACCTCTGTATTGTATCATCTATTTATGTATGTATTACAAAATAATATTATTTAATGCTTCAGGTCGGCCAGTTTCTGTCTGATCCCTGGTTGGATTACGACCGAATACAAGCACCAGATGGACACAGAATAACTCATCTTCAAAAACCTTTCATGACATTGATGTTTTTTTCTCAGTAATCCACCATGTTACTCAGCACTGACTGCAGTCTTTTGGATGCTTAGCTTTAGATCAGGGAACTCTCTACTTTTAACCTGGCAGACAGTCAGGGACAGGAGGTTGGCACTCTGAACCTGGATCTTTAGAGAGAACTTGTTGTACTAAAGTATTTGAGGACTGCAGCATTATTCAAGACAGGACCGCTAAAAACTATTCAGATGTTTATAGTGTGTTAATTCTATGTATAATCATAAAACCGGATGAATTGATTGAAAGCACTGGCTCAAAACCAGGTAACATTTTGTACCAAAATACACCTGTCTCATCAAAATATACTGAGCTGCAAACCTCTCCTTTCACGCCTCTTGCACAAACGGAAAAATATGTTTTTACCCGCAGGAAGAGAATAAAGTGAAGCTAGACTCTTTATTATTTAATCGTGTGCCTATCAGGGTGAGTAAGCCTACTGTATGTGCGTCTGCAGAATACTTACTAGTGGCTGATGCCTTTTAATGTCACACATAAAATAAATGGTAACGGTAAAATGACGAAAAACATTGGCACAAGTGGTGCAAGAGAGAGGAATATGTACATGTACAGGGTGTTCCGATGTGATGACACTTCTATCGCAGAGGAACAGTCTTATATAATATAATATATATAAATCTGTGTACCTGAAACATGTCGTGCTGCCATATTTATCTGAAGCTATTTTAATGAAAGCTACATACTTGCAGCTGTTGACAGTATGATGGATGTGATATGAAGAACTGTAACCATGACTACCTATCACACATACCCTCACTAACTTACAGAAAGGCTTTAGATATGTTAACATCCATCTACTGAGGAACAATAGAACTAAAATAAATTGTCGACTAATGAAAAGAAACTCAACAAAAGCCCAAGTGAAGCCGTAGAGAGACTCACAGGCTTTTATCCCACACTGACTAGATAAATGTGTAATGAGCTCCACCTACTGACTGTAATGTGCTTTACGTGTTTTGCTGAGAATTTAAAAAGGAAATTCTATCGGTTACGCTGGTCAAATTTACAGTGTACTGCATTGTAAAATGATTCTCTACATTTACAGTTCATGTGCTGATTTCAGATATGTCAAATATGATGAATGTGAGTTCTTCATTTTTTTTTTCCTTATCGTTAGTATGTATAATGTTTGTTGATGATTCAGAATTTACAAATACCTACAATCCACCGCCAGCTGGATGCTGCCAAGCAAACATGTAATTATCAAGCTTATTTTTTTAGACATGCGACATCAAGATTTCAATGTCGAAAGAACGACATTTTATTTTTTGATGTTTTACGTAAAGTAGATAAAATTCCCATTGTCAGTTACACAAATAAAGAAAATCATAAAAAAACAAACATAAAATTTTGTGACATGCAATCTTACACAACATCAAAGTTGTTTAGTTACCTCAGTCACTGACTGTGCAGTTGTGGCAGTGCAACCGACTGAGGACTGAAGATAAGGTCGATGAGTATCGATTAAAAAAAAGTGGTGACATTTGACTTTTTTTCCTACTTACCCGCATCATTTAAAAACCTAAAATGCTAAAACGATATTTACTATAACATATTACTATTTGGGTGTAAATACTGTTTAAAAGGCATTTTTTATCCATTAATTCTGTAAACCATCTCCTGTAGCAACCACAGATACTATGGAGAACCAATGAGGTTTCAATGAGGTCGACAAACTCCAGTCTGAAAACTGGTGATGGAAAAAAATCAAAAAGAAAGAGAGAAATGTTCATGAGTTGATTGAACGAGATCGAACAGCACCGTCATCTTCATCGTCATTTCGCTCTTCCTCTCCCTGGGTGAGTGGCTCTCTGTCTGAGTCTCTCTCAGCCTGCCCTGACCTCTTAGTCGTCTTGTTCAGGGTCCCGCCCTGCAGGAAAACAAATATTAACTGAACACACTGTACATGGTGATAAAGTCAGCTCACACAAGACACATACAGAACATATATAAAACGGTACACAGGCAGTCTAGGAGATGTCTGACCTGTCTGTGGTCGACAATGTTGAGCAGCACTGACGTGATGATGCAGCCGATGGTGTTGGCCAACATGAAGATCATCATCCTCTGCCAACGCCACAACGGAATCTTTGTTTCACTGGCCGAAAAATTTAGAAAACCGTACAAGTAAGTCAGGATATATAAAATAAAGCATGGACCATCAGTGCAGTGCAGTGTTACCTACCTAGACTTGGTGCCTAAGATCTGTCCGACAACCAGATTGGAAACCCCAATCCCAACCATCTGTATGGACGTGGCCAAGCCCATGGCTGTTCCCAGAGTCGCCTGAGGTACCACGAGGGGAATAGACGGCCACATGCTGGCCTGTGATACAGCACCGAAAGGAAAAAGACAACACACATCAAATCAAATGAAAACAAAGTGTAAATTATTTTCATTTTCTGTTCCTTTTTTTTTTTTACATTTACCCCATTCGGCCACTAATGTAGAGGGATTGGAAACTATAATAAACACTACATACAATATACTGTAGAATGATTTAAGGCTAATCATTCACAGTTTAAACAATTTACCAGGACAATGATTAGTGAAATTTATGACATATGAGAACAACATTGACATTTAACTGAAATATAATTACGTGTTAGTTGAGTCTATTTGAGTCAAACTCACAGCAGCGAAGGAGTAGGTGACTCCCAGCCATATGGTGGAGACCAGAGGAGGGACGAAAGTGAAGGCCAGGAGTCCAAACACAGGCAGCGTGAGGACTGCACAGGTCAATGCAAAAATGCCCCGCAGACCCACATAATCCTAGAAGGCACATACAAGAAGGTCACGTATTACACCAACCTACCTTCTTGTTTTACACCACTTCATACTAGAGGTTTTTGAATAATTTTGGGACAGGAAACAGTTTTAGGATACAGATACTTACTATGAGAATGCCTACGCTGGCTGACAGGACCAGTGAGCTGTCATAAACTGCCCCAGCGATATAGGCCGCCTCCTTCTGACTATAGCCACTGTACTTATCCTGAATGAACTTACTGTATAGGAAAAACACAGCATGGGTGTCCATGTTAAAACAGAATGAGTGCTCATGTTTATGCACCATGCATCAATATATTTCTGTCTGTCAGGATCCCTACAAATAATACTGTGTGTACAGTACTAGCCTTTAAGAAACCCACTTCAAATATATGCATGAGTTGTGCGTTGATAACTCTACCTGGCATCTGCAATGAACGGGAAGATGCCGTTGTAGAAGAACATGATGGTGAGAACCAGGAGCCAGTATCTTAGCGACAGGAGCTTCACATCCTGAATCCTCTATACACACGTACACACAAACAAATAATTGAGTCCGTGCAATCGCTTCAGGACGTACTGCGTGCACACAACTAAACAGTGACGGATACTTTATAATGATGCTGAAATCGGGTTATTTTTAAAAGATAGTGCCATACCACTTTACGAGATTCCTCTTGGATGGCTCCATCAAGACCGAGCTGCCTCATTCCAACCTTGTCCAGGGCACTGACTATGATGGCAGATATAAAGCCCAGCACACATAATATTGCACCTAGAAAACAAAGCATTATGTGGCATATAATATGAGAAGAATACATAAATCATGCCATAAAAATCTTCAGGTTACGTACCACCCCAGAGTGTCCACTGCATGCCATAATTGTCTTCAAACTTCTGGGTGAGGAAGAAGTTCAGGACTGAACCCAAGCGTGAGAAAGCCAGGGTCAGACCAAAGGCCAAGGCCAGCTCCTTCCCTTTGAACCAGAAGGCTGTGATGCGGTTCTGAACAACTAGCAAGGAGGAGGATGTGAGTACGGTTTAGGAGCATTCCTCAGAGTTGACCATTGTAAAAAGTTTTTGTGCCTGTAAGGTGGCCTTACTGGTCAGAGATCCATTGCCTGATCCAAACAGCAGTCGGCCTGTCAGCATCAGTGGCAGCAGATAGGGAGTTCCTTTGAAGTGGGAACCCAGTGCAAACAGGGATGAGCCCAAAACACACAGGAAAGAAAACAGAAACACCCCGACTGCATAGAGGAGGAGACAGACATTGAAATATTTTTATTTGTCTTGTACTTGTTTAAACAGATTTGCAAATAAGATGAAAATAAACTTACAGCGGTTTCCTAATTTGTCAATCAGGAACCCCGCGATAATCACCACTACTGCATTCCTGTTGATAGGAGAGAAAAACGACGACTGAAGCTGTACTCTAATAAGCCATTTATCAGTTTATGTGCAGTTCAGTCAATGTGTGCGTGTGTGTGTGTACTGACGTCCAAGCATAGATTGCATAGAGAAGATTATACTGCTGAGGGCTCATCCCCAGTCCCTCCACACAGTCCACTGTCCCATTGATCACTGTTGCATTGGGACATGTCAGGTTCTGGTCAGATAAGAGGAAGGCAATGATTTTAAGTTAGTATCTCACCAAAAACTGAGGTCAGAGCTGGACATCCTGATACCAAATTACAGAGGTACAATGTTGAGTAAATGTGGAGAAATCATTTGATACTGATAATATCATTAAGCTGTTCTGCCCTGCTACCTCTTACTCACCCCTTGGAACTGATCCTGTAGGACACTGGGGATGTCAAAGCAGAAGTAGGAGCCAAATGTCAGCAAACAGTTGAAGAACAGCACCACAAAGCGATAATATGCTGTAAAAACAACAAAGAATGGGATGACTGGTTTCCCCCAGCTGTTTCAACTTCACAAACTATTACTATGAAAGTGGACAAGAAGGGATATGGATGGACAAGAAGAGGTACTGACACAACTGAAGGCTTCAGTATTCCACCACATAGCAATGACTCAAAAGAAGTTCAATTGCATGGCTCATCATCTTGCAGATTAAGTTAAAAATTCAAGTGAAATAACAATAACAACAGCACATGAGCAGAGGGGGACTTTAAATTCTGTTAGCTGATTTTCCCTCCTTAACTTTTTCCTAATAGCAGCTTTCGTGTTGACCTCCCTGCAGAATTAGCTCATAGCCTGCCTTTTATTGTTTGTTTGTTTTTAACAATACATTCCTAAGATAGTAAGTCATTAGCTAAAATTAAAGTTCTGGCTACTTCCCATTTAGTCACATGAAATCAGCGTAAAATGCTGAGCTGGTCATTCAGTGGCCCAGTTTTTCAGGGAAGTATATTGTAGGTTTACGACACAGAGGTCTGGTGCTCTAGCAAGGCAACATTTGGTGACTAAAGTAGCAAACTTTTGAGAATTAACACTATAGTAAAACGTACCTCTCTCTGCCGGTTGCGCCATTGTGTGGAAGAAGGACGTTAGCAATAAAATAAAACTTCCAAATCACATCCTTTAGTGTTGTTTACATAAACAGCCTGGAGTATCGGGGGTCGCAGGGAACGGTGACGTCTGCTTCAGCTACTCTGGCCTGGAGTCTGCAGACCGCAGCTCTTTAAGCTACATGGATCGATCTGTTGTTGTGTAAGGAGGAAGCCGATGGTTTGGAAATCTGCGCACATAACATACCAGACCGGTTTTTTGTGCAGAAACTTTATTTATAAAGAATAGTACGGAATAATTAAAATTATTAATCAACCTTTTCAACAGCAGTTTACTGTTGTATTTATGTAATTTTAAAAACCTTTGTAGGAAAAGAAAAAAGAAGAAGAAGTCCGGACAGAAATTGTAATCCTTTGCTTTTTTCATATTTAAAATATATAAATACGCGTTTTCTTTCACTAATTAAATTTGAACAATATTTTTCAATTACAATTATTAAGTGTTGGGATTTACAAAAAAAAACTACAATTACAATCAATGTGAGCCAAAAAGCACAAGTTAAAAATATAACTGGGTGTAAACATTTGTATGGTATTTTATTCTTGTTTATTCTTATTATTTTTGAATGCACCATTAACATCCCTAAAATCTATTACATACACATCCTTTCGGATTTCTTTCCAGCTAACATTGCCTTTTTATGCTTGTCAAATCAACATTTAATTGAAGTTTCAGTCTATTAAAATCTTCATAAAAACAATGGAGCAAAAAGGATAAACCAAAACCATCAAATTGCCCATTAGGGCTGCTTACTTTAGTATGACTCTGAGATAACAACTACATTGGTCACCTCAATATTTACATATTCACATTTTCATATTGAGAATAAATCTTGTACAACTGAAGATAGGTTGCGGTGTATATATGTGGTTCCAGTACCAAGTCTGATCACACATAAAGTACAGCTAAATGTTAGTTTTAAATCTTTTAAAGTCCACCATTCCTTCCTTGCGTCATTGTGTCCTGAAATTTAAATCAATAAAACCAACATGTGTCGACCGGTTTGTAGTCCACCTGCTGACAGCTGCTATGTGTCTCTCTTTGACTTCTGCTATTTCTAATTAAAGACCCGTAATTTACTTTATATTATAAGATATCTCTTTGTAAAGGGTTCTTGCAGGGTAAAATGCGAATATATATAGCGCGTTTTACAGTTGTCCCTCGGTGGACACCATAGGACACTGGTGCTACAAACATTGTTGTCCCAATTTAAAGGGTAGCATGCGCTTCATAAACTGTGTGTTCACGTAGGTGGACTATGCCTTAAACCTTGGAAATGTCTGTCTTGCGTAGGGCTAAAACATGGGAAATATCTGAGTCTGAAGAGGAAACCGACACCGACACAAAGTCCGATTTAAACCATGATGAGAGCAGTGAAAGAGCGACAACAGTCAGCACGGGCTTGAAAAAGGATCCGAGTTCACAACACAAACGCAAAACCTCGTCAGCAACAAGAAGTGAGTCTAGTCACACTTCTGCTTTGCCTCCTCCGCGGCCAGGACGCTCCGGCACACCAAGTCCTGCGAGAAAACGCCGCACCAAGGAAGAGATAGAGGCGGACAGAGAGAAAGCCAGGGAGAGGAAGGAGGAGAGAGAGAGGCAGAGAGCAGCCAGAGCCCAGGAGAAGGAGGAGAGGAGACAGGAGCAGCAGAGGAGGAGAGAAGCCGCGGAGAACCTCAAGAGTCTCAGGCCGGAGAACTGCCTCAAGTGTCTGACTGTTTGCATTGATCCAGGTAAGCAGGCTCACCGTGCTGCCTTCAGGTGCTGTCGGAAACTTTGCGGCCATTTGCTGAAATTGACAACATGTCATGTCATTAGGTTATAACAATAGGCTGCATATAGGGATATGCATCTACTATAAGCCAGTGTGTTTCTCTCCAGCTCTTCTGCAACAGGATGGCTCAGACATCTTGCTGGATACTCTGGCTGCCTTTGAGTGGAGGTTCAGCATTGAGAGCCAGCAGCTTCCTCACTGCATCACCTGGACCAGAGATTTACCCCAGGTAAGCACAGGATGCTTTTCATAAGAGACAAACCCAACAATACTAAAATTCAACTGACCTGGAGCTTGTGGAGCGTGCGGAGCTGCTAATGAAAATGTCCACATCTGAATGTTTTGTGTACGCTGCATGTTATCTACATCTGTAAAGTCCATATCTGGACTCTTTCTTTACATATGCTCAGTATGTCCTTCATTTTTCCAGTTTCTTCAGTGCAATCATCACAGTTTTGTTTTTAGCAGGGAGACGACGGGATGGGCTCAGTGGAGGAGGAGCAAGTGCTGCTGGTGCTGGGTCTGACTGACTTCATGGAGATGGTGGTTTCCGTGAAGACAGTAAGCAGCCTTTCAAGTTGTAATAAATGAACTCTATTGGCAGCCCACAGGATGGACTCTGCAATAATGTATTTTGTTGCCCCTGCAGATGCTAGACAGTGAAGGGGAGGAGACAGGGGTGGGGTCTTTTCTCAGTCCTCTTTTGGAGTGTCTCAACTGTGATGCCAGGAAGGTTGTCACTCTCTTAGTGACAGACTCTCAGCCAGATTACAGGTCAGTGTATCTGACTGTGACTGCGGCCTATGATGGGCAGAGAGATAGATACTAAATAACTCTTTATTCAGTAAATTTATTATTCTGAATGTATTCGTCTCTAGCGGGATAAAATACTTGTGCGTTAGCTTTCAGACTGACCTGACTTATTGGTTTACTTACCAACAGGACAAATGCTTGTGATGTGCAATCTGAATTAGGAATGGAGAATCTTGATATTGAAGAGGTTTGTTTACTTTAAATCATCATAATTTTCAGACCTTAACTTACCTGCATGTGAGAGAAATGATGTTCACTGTCCACAGAAGATGAGAGATTTCTTTGGTACTGTCTTTCCAGGTCCTTGTTTACCTACAGCTTTGCAAGAATATCTCACTGGTCTTCCTGGATGGCTGGCAGGACGTCACCAACCACGTGTGTGCTGTCACTAAGGCCTTGTCAAAACGCCCTTTCAAGTATGCACCTACTCGTGTTTTTGTCACATTAACAGAAAATCAAAGTTTCCTTCAGACATCGACTCTAAACTGTTATTGGCCTGTTAAAAACAAATATACTTGCTCACTAACCATATAAACAACGCTGTTCTCTTTCACTCATGAGATGTCCTTCAATGTCCTCACAGACTCCTGACAGAGCGAGCAGAGCTGCCCTTCTGTGTGGACGGTTCGTGGGCCAGCGGGGTTCGGGTAGAGAGGGATGGCTCGGAGCTGATCCAGGTCTGGAGCAAACAGATCCAACAGCTGAACAGAGTTAGCCCTGCTGTGGCCTCCACTGTGACTGCAGCCTATCCCTCTCCTCAGCTGCTGCTGCAGGTAGACCGGAGTGCTCCTCAACATGGTCCTGCAGAGCTTCTTTACAGAATGAATTCACAAAAATATAAATTTTTCTCGTAATTCAATTCCCATGTTTTTTTTGTTTATTTTTTGTTTTGTTTTTAGGCGTACCAGAGCTTGGGGTCCGAAGAGGAGAGGAAGGGGCTGCTGGCTGGTCTCATAGTGAAAAGCGGAGGTAAAGAGAGACGTATAGGACCAGAGATATCAGCCAGAGTTTACCGCTGCTTCACAGCCCAGAACCCCCAGCTGGTCCTGGACTAATTTGTAAAATGAGATGGATGGATATCAGCGAGGATTAATCTGGTTTCTAATGACACTGTGTCACCACTTGGCTGCTAATACATAAATGTTGATGTTTACAAGCTAAATATATTCCTTAGATATCATGTTCACCTTCCAGGAAAGTATTATTTATACTCATCTGAACCTCTGCAGATTCAAGGAGTAGAATATGTTTTGTAAAATAAGGAATAATACAATGTATAATATGTTAATACAATAATCTATTATGTATAAATGTAAGCTGTGCTCCATTAACTGTATAATATTATTTGTATATGTTTGAACTAGTGTATAAAATGAGCTGCAACAGAACCTTTTAATTTAATTTTATAGAATTGCCTCTGTAAGAAAGTTCATAAACAAAGCATAAATGTACAAAGAAAAGCACTGAGTAGCAAATCCTCTTATAAGCATGAACACAACCACTGTTGATATTCAAACCAAATGCTGATTACAAAACACATTTACAAAAAAGTAATTTCCGAAGTATCAAAAGCAACTCCTTTCCCCCTGGAGTCTATCCCTGAGAATAACAAGGGTGTTTTTTTTTGCTTTTTTGTCAGAGTCATATTTGGCAAACATCAGGCCTCACAAAGACAGTGACTGGCATATTTTAAAGATAAAATGAAGAAAAAACCTGAGTAATACATATGGCTCTTATTAGCCCCATGATAGAAATTGGCTAAAATGAGAGTGAATGACCTCAATGTCACTCTAATATCTGAACTGCATTAAATGTCTCACAGACTACAGACTCACTCCCTTCGCCCCATTCATTGAGAAATTTGCCCCGAGTGACACAACATTGCTAGATAAAAAAGAGAAACAACAATCCAATTAAATATCCACTCAAATATTGGCTAAAGAATGAGAATGCTGTTTTATCCATGATTTCAAACAGGAGACACTGATGGCAATGGTAGAATAGCTGTGTGCCAAATACTTAGAACTACGTTTTGACTACTATGTCATGTCCAGCGGCATCTTTTGCATTGGTACTCCTCTGGCTCAGAGCAGCAGCTATCGTAGTCACTGCTGGGAGGAGTTGGAGGGCAGTGGCAAGTGCAGGGCTGAGTTTGAGGTGATGTTTGACAGGGGCACTGGTATGAGACTGTGTCAGGAAATGGGCTGGTGCAGGGGCTCGGAGAGGCGCAGGCACTCAGGCTGGATACCGGGCTCATGATGGGGCTGGGGCTGGGGCTCGAAGGTAGGCTCGTCTCTTCGTAGAAGTCCTCAAGCAAGTCGCTGTGCTGCTCTGAGGCTTCAGGGCTGCTGCTGAGGGTGAAGACCCAGCCCAGCTGTGTGTGGAGGAGGGTGCGCAGGCCTGGGGGCAGCTCCAGAGCACCAAGCATGTCTGGGCAGCAGGGCAACATTTGACGGAGTCGGGCACAGCAAAGGTACTGCAGGGAGGTGGGTGTATAGCAGGCACGGATCACCTTCATACTGCTCTTGGCTGCTGTGGAGCACACCATGGGGTAGAACTTCTTGTTCTGCAGCCTTGTGGCAGCGACACCTGTTGTAGCAGAAGAGGTGACAGGATGAAAACACTGAAACATTAAAATTCTATTTCCTTTGACTGTATATGAAGTTTAATTATGCTGCTTTAATTACAGGGAAACACGCACCTATGCAGTGCCGATTCTTGTAGAAGGTCAGGGTACCATGCCAGGTGTCCAGGTGCAACCCTATGATGGAGCCTTGCCCAAATCGAGAGGAGAACTTCACTTTGTCCCCTTTGTGCTGGAGGAGACCTTTAAACACATGTAGATAAGAAATTAAACTGATTATTTCGGTCAAAAAGTCTCTATCCAGTTCACAGACTCCTCTGATAACTCATGGTCTATTGTAATCCCTGTACTCTGACTCTCTAACCTGTGTAGGAAAGTCCCCAACTGTCTTCATCATGGCCCAGCAGGCTGCCAAAGCTGTATTTGAACATCTCAAGGTTCACCTCTGAAGTTCCAATTCCCACCATCTACAACAATCAAACAACAGAAAACAAAACCTCAGAAGAGAGCAGTAGCAGTTCTAGCTCATCATTAGATTATAGACTGTAATGATACTTAACATTCATCTTTTCAAACAGAGGTTGAGAGGAACTTTCACGAGTGTTTTAGGCCACTGTTAATTTAACTTGAGTATGATTCAAGAGACTGCTACCTACCATATCGGTTCCATAGACAGGAGAGGTCATCTTGACTTCCCAGAAGTGTTGGCCGTCTGCCAGCTCCTTGGTGCCGCGAATGGCAGCTGTGCCACAGCTGTAGTCGGAGTGAAAGCTCACCTTCCTGTTGTCACAGCTGAGGAAAGCTCCGGAGGATTTGCAGTTCTCATCCCATACCCAGTCAAAACCTGAAAACACACCAGACATGTGTGCTACACTGACCGGCTACGATTTCATACTTTGTAATTCATTATACCTATGTCAAGGACATTTTTACTTAGGCTATGTCAGTCTGTTGGTTGGTCCACCACTTTGATCCTGACTGAAATATCTCAACAACCACTGAATGGACTAATGTAATGTAATTTGTTATTTGCAATCATGGTCCCCAGAGGACATAGCCGACTGACTCTTGTGATCCTCTGACTCGTCCTGTAGGTCTACTGCCACCAGCAGGTCAAAGGGTTTTCACTTTTTCTGTGAAATATCTTAACTGCACAGGCTGGCACAAAATCGTGCACAGACGTTCATGGTTGCCAGACGATGAATGACTTTGTAGTTTTGACTGAAATGTCTCAACAAGTATTTGGACAGATTGCCATGAAATTTTGCTACTAACATTTATTACAAGGGCATCAAATAACCTGACAAATAACCTAGTCCAGTTGTTTTCGATTTAAAAAAAACTCCTTTAGGATACTATGACCTGGACAAATGAGAATATACACAGGCTACTAACATTTGTGTCTCCCTCAGGATGAAATGTAATAATGTAACTCATCTGGCACTATTACAGGTCAAAATGTAATAACATTCCCTTCAGCATCATCTGTACTTAGTTTGATGCTAATTATAAAATCTTAGCATGCTAGCATGCTAAACTTAGATGATAAACATTAAACCCTGTAAGCTTCAGCATGTTAGCTAACATCGTGAGCATGTCAGCATGCTGACATTAGCATTTAGCTCAGCACTGTAAGATTGCAAGCATGGCTTAGGACACTTTTATCCTGTTTGTGTCTCTGTTACTAGGATATTTTCACTTCATTTTATTAAATACATGAATAGAGTCAGTGGAATTATGCCATATGACAATCAATAATTACCAAGATTTTGAAATTGATAACAGTTTTTAGCCTTAACTCTAAAACAAACAGTGAAAGGGACTTAACGTTGATTTTTGCTGGGTAAATAAACCAGTTTAATTCAAATTTGGAGTGAGCAAATTATGTTTTTTCTATTAGTGTATAGTATCAGTTCATTATCCCATGATCTGGTTTACTAAAATTGATTGGGATATTGCTTAATATATAGAGATGCTTTCAAAAGCCAAATATAGTAATGTACTTTCATATTACTGTCAAGGGTTTATATTGTTATATTAGTCTGTGCAGCCTCAACACCACACTTTATAGAGTACCCTGCTGTGTTCATATACTGTATTACTGTGTTCGTCAACTTTTGCTCACCTTGATCCTCTTCCCCACAGACGCAGTCACTGATAAGAATGTATCCTGGGCTGAGCTCTTCCTGACGGTCACACTGGCAGAAAGACTCCCCTATCACTGGCACAGTGCAGGGCAAGGCCACCACCTCAGTGACAGTCTGGGAACTCGCCAGGTAGTCCACGTCAGACTCCAAATCGCTGATCTGGTTGACACACACAGTACAAACGGCATCTTGTAAGTCCATAGACATGGCCATAGTCCAGAGATGTTGGCTCAGTGGCAAGGACAGGAATTAGATCCAGGATTATATTTGACGTTTTATCAATTGCCCTGTCTGCTGTGATGCCCTTGTAAAGCCCTATAGAGACCTTATAGGCAAGAAAGAGCAAATTAAAGAGCAAACTAAAAGAATAACAGGTCGCTAAGTCTCGACTGGAAAATGATAATCTTGCAGTGTCGCACACACTTCAAAGGGCTAAATGAGAGCCATCACCCATATCCCATGTTTCAAAACCTTTTCACTAAAAGCTGTTCATGGTTCCTATTGGTGAGAGAAGTCATGTGTGCCAGTAAGTAAAATTAGACCCCTTCCAAAAATACTGGAGACCTGACCATGTCTTTACACACAGCCATTTCAGACAGGGAAGAGTCCCAGTGGAAAACTACTGGTACTCAGGTAGAAATATGATCTTTCATATCATGACTCTCTTTGATTTTCTCCTCTTTTCTGCGGAAAAAAACGCTGGATATAGCTGTTTCATATCGCCTAACATCAAGCAAGTGATGCTTGTAAGTGTATCGTTCTCCTCTTATACCAAATATACATTACATCTGAATTCCCCAGAACACCACCTCCTTCTAAATCCCTACTTTTTTCCACTTCTCTATTCGTGTTTGACCTATTTTCGTCTTTTGTTCTGGCCTAAAAACCCCAGTGTCTCACCTGTGTTGTTGTCTGGCCTTCCCACTGCTCTCTGTCCAATGTCTGGATCACTTCCATGGCATCTGTCTCCTGCCGTATTTCGCTCCAGGCCAAATGCCGAGTCCGGCCATTTCTGCCTCTTCTCAGCATGGCAGCTCTGTGGACAGCAGATCCAACACCTTATGACCAGCTGTTATCTGTACAGTGGGCCATGTACTTTGTAAGTAAGGTCAGTGTTAAACTCCAACTTCAGTACTTCTTTATTCTTTGATTGGTTTGTTGAGGTCAGATTAATTTTTGACACATTAACAAGCATAACTGATTACACATTTTCCAAACCTAGCAGGCCATATTCAAGGAAGAGAGACAGAAATAACTTTGTATTTCACACTGAAGAGGGCTTTCTGGGAATTCACATCACACTGAATCAACTGAAAATTGCAAAATTAAATCTCAAACAAATGATACGGTGAATGATACAGAATAGATAGTTGTTTGCATTATTTCATTTTCAAAGATGAGGTTTGACGAATGAATTCTAGGGTGCAATGTGCACATTTTTCCAACTTGCATAGGAAAGTTACCTCGCATTCTCATAATGTTTCTCAAATGCTTCCAAAACTGGTTGAACAGCTTAAATGAAGTCAGAAAAAATTGCAAATAGGAAACAATCAACAGTGTGTTTACTTTCCTAATCTGCTCTTACAGTCAATAGGAAGCTGCAAAATAGCATTGTAAGGGAAAAATGTCTAGCCTCCCGCAGACTGATCTTTGTGTGGTGGCTTGCCTATTTCTATCTGCCCCATATGCCACAGTTGGCAGAAGGAAGTGTTTCCAGCCACTTCTTTAACCTTTAAACCCAACCCTCTGCTTTGCCACTGTGGCAGCACGTTAGCTAGCTTCATTATCACATAGACACAGATAAGGTCATCTAACCTAGTGACCAAAATGCATACAGAGCTCAAATCATAGGTTTTCATATACTTGTCTTCACACCTGCCCTAATACTGACTATGACATCTTACTAAATATCTGGCAGTTTAATGAAGGTGGATCAAAAACTCTGTGAGAACAATTAAAACGTCTCATCTTGTATAACTTTTGGAGACATCTTGTTAAGTTGGTTCCATCATGACACAGAACAACAAACACTGACACTGCATGTGCTTTATCAAGACTGTTTTAATAAAGACTAAGTAATCTGTGACAAGGTCATTATTCATTATGCCTGTAATCAGTTTGTATTTATATAATATGTACTAACTCAAGCATAATTCTTAGTTGGATATTTTTGTAACTTCACACTCTGTTCTGGCCTTTATGACCCAGAAAACAGGGCAAAAACAAGACACAAAGACAAGTATGCTTGCTTTTAAAAAGAATATATATCCGGTGTTGAACTATTTACCACCTTCACAGTCAATAATCAGTACAATCAATTGCTTCAATTGCAGTGTTTTATTTTTCTGAAAAGTAAGTCAAGAGTTCATTTGTAGAAGTAAGAGAAAACATGTTCTACATTACAAATTATTATTTTGTGCTATATTACAATTGTTATAGATTTATTCTATATTATAATAACCTATAGGTACCTCAACCTGATAGCATTTCTCAGTTAATGCCAGCACTGAACACAGCAGCTGGTGACTGCTTTGCAAGCAGGTGCAGGAGATAAATACCAATAATTTAGATTAGTAAATCTGGAGCTAGTCTCACTTTAATTGGGCCTTACCCCACATACTGTAAATGCATCATCTGGTCAAGCTAGTCAGGACTAATTACAGTATCTTTGTCAGCCAATGTTTTGATGCCTATGATATGAATGCAATCTGCAGTAGGAGTGTGACGTTGATATGAATGAGTTATGTTTAAGACACTAAATTACTGAAAATGTTTCTGTTGTCAAATCAAATCACTGTCTGTGTCCTGCCCAGTTTCCATTCTAATACAACTGAATCTAATCCTCTATTCACTAGACAAGCCAGTGCAATAAAACTATCTACATTTCTCCTTGTAAGTCATTCTAGACAATATCATTGGAGTGCCTAAAGTACCGTTTGTATGTTGATGAAATGTTCCACAACCCAAAGTCTATTTTGTTGTTTCTTTAACTTAAAAGCTTAAAAACTTCGTCACCCACAGTGCAGCAGGAATATGTAAATTTCAAAGGCATTCATGCTCTTACCTTGCAGTAGTCTTCCTGTATACTGTCTTGCAATGGCTCATTTGGAAGCTGGTGTGCCTCTATACCCGACCGAGTGACAGGTGCAGTTTGCACTCTGTCCCACTTCTAGGCGACCTAGACGTAAACATTACTTCTCCACGCCCTCGTCTTGTGCTTATTGGATAGGGCCTGTGTGGAGGAGGGATTTATGTTAATTAACTTAGTTACCTTTACCTAAATGGGGTGACAATATGTAGAATAACTGTGGCCTTTGTTCAAATGATGAGATGTGTGTTGAGTTTATAACACAGGGAGGGGAATACCCATCATGTACTGAAAAACTTATACAATGTACTTGGTATCTATCGTTCACCAGACCTATTAAATTCTAACATTTAGGTTGTTATCATTTTGTTATGCTGTTATTAATTATTTTATTGAAATAGGATTCACGAATTTAACACATGACTTAAATCAACGTGTATAAAGATTTTGGCATAATCAACTTAAGCAAACAGGATAATGTTAAATAGATACATGTTCCTATCTGTGTCCATATATGGCAATATATGTATATATATGGAGCCAACTATTTGTCAAGTTCAGGTTGTTATTGTCGTTTTTAGGCTAAGACATCTATGCATTTGCCTTAGTAACCCAGCCAGGTTGGTGCAGATTCTGAGAGTTTGTGGTGCACTGGAACACACCATGATGTGCCCCGGCAGCCTATTGGTGGCGTTGCAAAAGGGGCGGAACTTAGTTGCAAGAAGTGCTGTGTCATTGGATAGGTGGCGCATGACGATAGACGGAAGTATTTCATTCCTGTGCTATGTGCGTGTTGTATCCCCGAATCTAAAATATGGAACAAAATAATGGTAAGTCGAATTTATCGTTCAACAAATGATTTTTAGGAGGCTTCCGTCTTTCTTGTAGTTTGTTTCATTCTTACATAAACCGTGAATGTTCAAGCTAAGAGATGGCAGCTGACGTATTCGTTAATACCTTGTATACGTTGTTCGCAGAAGCTAACTATAAATTAGCTAAATTTTTATAACTTCAAAACCCTCTAAAATCTGTTTGTAAGAAGAGGCAGTTACATACTGAGTAATGTTGTCTATTATCCACAAGAAACTTTAACCTACTTACTGTGTGTTGAACTTGTGAACTCGGCTGACGAAACCCCCTAACTGCGACATTTCTCTCTGACCCTTGTTTCAGATAACTTTGAACGGTTCAAATTACCCTCGGTCATAATTTACTGCCATATACGATTTAGAAATAACCCTTACATGCATCTGCTGCGCTCATGCGGAACTGACTTATTTTTCCTCCTTTTCATATGAGACGGGGGCCTGACCCAGGTCCGGCATGTTGTGTTGGTCCTGTCAGGGAAGGGAGGTGTGGGCAAGAGCACCATCACCACAGAGTTAGCTCTGGCTTTCAGGCATGCTGGCAAGAGGGTGAGCTTAAAGAACTGTGTGTACGTGCAGAAATGTTGTTATCCCATGGTTATAATGCATGTTCACTGGCAATGTGTACTTGATGGTACATATATCGTTCACCATTTGCAGTCACTGTCATTCCTAGTCTTGTTTCTTTCTGTACACGGTACCTGACTTGTGTTCATACAATGTCCAGAAATACACCCTAACCCTCTATAACCCAGCCTAATCCTAACAACATTAAAAATGTAACAAAACTGTGTTCATCAGGTTGGTATTCTGGACGTTGACCTGTGTGGCCCCAGTATCCCGCGCATGCTGAGTGTGGGCAGGCCTGATGTACACCAGTGTGACTCAGGCTGGGTGCCAGTCTACACTGATGCCCAGAAGAGCCTCGCCCTAATGTCCATCGGTTTCCTACTGGAGGACCCAGATGAAGCAGTGGTGTGGAGGGGGCCCAAAAAAACAGGTGCGCTATTTTCTAGTTGGAAATTACACAACTGGTCCGTGAGACTATTTAGTCGAGGTAACGTGGGCATCACTTATTGAGAGGGTATATTTCCACATCACCTACTAATAAAATAATAAAAAAATCACCACTTTATGTCTCAACACAAACTTATCTTCTCTTGCTCCATATCCGTTCCGTTCCATCTGTGAATTTCCTTTCCTGCAGCTATGATCGCCCAGTTTGTGTCAGACGTAGCATGGGGGGAGCTGGATGTGCTGCTGGTGGACACGCCACCGGGGACGTCTGATGAGCATTTGGCCGTACTGGAGAACCTTAAAAAACACAGAGTGGATGGAGCCGTTTTGGTCACCACACCGCAGGTACACACTAGACTTATCGACCCAACTGTACATAAAGCACATGGGTGACAGTAAGGGAGGGTTTACACTGACAAACAAACTCATAAATTTAGCTTTGGCTGTTTACCTTTTCAGCCGTATGCTGTATGTGGTTTAGCATATGGCTATTGTTAGACTGGACCCTAACCACAGAAACCCGTTCAGATCCATGACATTAAGTGAAATTGCTCTTGCTGGCTTTCTGTTACAGGCAGTATCTACAGGGGATGTGAGGAGAGAGATCACCTTCTGTAAGAAGACGGGAGTACGAATCCTGGGCATTATAGAGAACATGAGTGGCTTTGCTTGTCCACACTGCTCTGTGAGTAAACTTTCATACTATTGTTTGGGAAATTCAGACTTGAAAAACCAACACCTGCTAATGAAAGTGTAGTTACAGTAATGTGTATCCAGGTGTGACAGGATATAAAGCTAATCTACCAATCAACTGCCTTAATGTCTGTTTAAAATATGTACTTTATTTGATATTGATTTTAAAAAAAAAATACAAATTTGTGTCAAGGTTCTGTGTGGTCAGACTGTATTGATCTTATTAGATACTTTCTTTTCAGGAATGCAGTAATATATTCTCAAAGGGTGGTGGTGAAGAATTGGCCAAACTGACTGGATCCGTGTTCCTAGGTGAGATCAATGAGACTGTATTACATGTAATGTTCGCTCACAGCCACAAGGTGTCACAATACACTGCGAATGCACTTCACTCCTCACCCACCATTCATGATTAAGGAGGCATCTTACATCACTGCCAAAATGGTCGATCCAGATTTCAGCTCAACAGCGGCTTTAAAATACCTCAACGAATACAATGATACATATTTCATCAGTAATTCTTGGTCAAATTAATAGATTGTTTAACAGTTCCCTCAATCGTTATCCGCTTTGTGTGCAGATCAATCTCTTGAGTAATGATGCAGCTAATTCAGCTTACCCTGTGGCAGTGAGAAGCCAGCTGTAGCTCACAGTGCTGCATGGCCAGCAAAGGAAACCGCATTGTGTCACTCATCTTTTAGACAGGGTTTTACACTATTTGATAGGTCAGCGCCCTTGAACACCCACTTGAACATTATCATTAACTAGGTTGTCACTTGAGAGTGTTACTTTTAGACATTAAGGTAGCTGTGAATCATTTCTCAGCAATAACATATCAGGTGTGATATTGTGAAAAGACCATGAAGCTATGAACTGGATCATGTAAGCACAGGCATCAACATTATGTCCTCTCCATTTCAGGTTCTGTGCCCTTGGATCCTCTGCTCAGCAGCAGTATAGAGCAGGGCAAAGACTTCTTACAGTCATTTCCCGACAGCGCCACCTTCAGTGCTATCAACAGCATTTCACAGACTCTGCTCGAGAGTCTCCAAACTTGAGCCATGTCATTAATTTGCTCACATTTCTGGATTATGTTCACATTTTAGCACATAGGCTCTGTGAAAAGTACAATATAATGCAGAACTACTAGTCATTGTGGAAATGTAATGATTTTGATGTTGCATTTTGTCCTGTACAGTTCATAATATAAAACTATTTACTGAATATCTTCTTTTCTATTTTATTTAAAAATCATTGTCTGCCTACAGTATAATACCGGCCTGTATGCAGTTATCTCTCAGTGCTGCAGTTGCAGTTCTTGAGGCATTAACCACAGTGTCACCACAGAGTCAAACAGGAAGAGATGAATACTGTAAATAAGCAATTTTGCTCATCTGAGTTTTACAGCAATTTTACCGACGTACTTTCATTATGAATGCGCTGATAAAAAAGGTCATGCTGCTTGTACAATACTTGAGTATCACAGTGAGATATGCAGAACTAAAAACACTAAATTGTGTTTGGAAGCCAGTCAAATCTAAGTTGGAATCTTCTTTAATTCGATTGTGAAAACATTCACATCGACACATCAGGATAACTTCAATACCAGTGGTAATACAGGATTGTAGATTGGCGCTTCAGTAAATGCGTCAGCAGCAGTTCCATTTTCAGAAAACACACTCCAGATCAAATTAGACCAGTTCTTGAATGAAACTAGGCCAAACTTGCACACTAATCTCAGATTTCTGCTGCATGCTACAAACCATACCATCAAGTCTTGTTGTGATTGAAACTTTTTTTCTTCTTCTTTGGCTGGAATTATACATGAAAGTAGCTTTTTTGATCTGGATTAAATCTTCTGAAAGTAGCCTGCTCTTCAGTTTCATATCCAACAGCAACAAAACACCGAAACCCATGCAGGATTTTAATGGCTGGAATGTGAAAGAGATGAAGTACAGCCACAGATGGGGGAGGGGGTGAATAAGATGGAGAGGAGATGAATTTTGGAAATTACACTTGTGAGACCCAACATGGGGCACACACACCTTTAATGCAAACAGCAGTACTACAGGAAAAACACTGAAGTTTGAGAATGTTTCCGTAATGATTAGAATACAGCTACACACAAAACTCCCACTCCACCAGCAACATACTAAAGGCAATCTTAATTATTAAACCATGAATTACATCCAGAGGAATTCCAACCACTTATCACAATTAACCCACAGTGCATTAAATCTATCTATATAGATATTTATATGTCTGTATATATATATATGTATAATATATCCTGGGGAATTAAAGACTTTTGCTGCATTAAACAGTTCAATGAACAATTTCTTATAAATAAAATCAGTGGAAAAAAATCTGAAGTCCATACACATTTCTCTTTACAAATAGATCCTCAAGATTAATGCAGAAATTGTGTCAACTCCCAGGTCGATATGGGAGGAGAAAAAGCTGTGTGGCCCTTTGGTCAGCTCTCTAAGACCAGAGGCCAAGCTGCCTCAGCTGGCCTCAAGGCCTGAAATAAGTGGAGGGAAAAAAGGAATCTTCATCATACAGTTGTTTTGAAACACACACACGCACACACAAGACAGACAAATCACTACATTGCGCATTTACAAGTTGACTATCAAATTGGGACGACTGTACACATTGTTGAGATAAGACCATATTTATGGAGCCGTTTTAATTCATTTTTTCCTCGCCTTCACTTCTTTCATCTTGTGTGGCAGAAATTTTTACAATTTTTTCCCCGTTATACACTTTTTCTCCAGCAGCAACATAAAGGACAGATCTTGTAGTGGAGATGTTTGGATGTTTATTTCGTGGAGAGAATGAGGGCAACGATGAGCCCGTAGAGACCCAAGACCTCAGCAAAAATCAAGATGAGGATCATGCCCACAAAAAGCCTTGGCTGTTGAGCTGTGCCTCTCACGCCTGCGTCGCCCACGATGCCAATTGCAAAGCCTGCTGCCAGCCCACTGAGGCCCACGCTAAGCCCAGCTCCCAGATGAAGGAAACTCCTAAAGACACACAGTCAAGTGTTAGTCAGCAGGGGGACATCGATTACTCAGTGATTAACAATTGGGTTAACAATTCAAGCAATTGAGAGAACATTTTAACTAAACATGCCAAAGTCAGAGCACCTTTGATATTTGTGGAAGTGATAAGAGCCTGTAATGCATGAATGGGGCAACTGCTTCCTCATACAAAAGAGCTGTACGGCTGTTAAAATGAGTTTGTCACATCTGTGATCAGTCTGCTGCCTGCAGCTTCATCATTGTGGCTGCTTGTTTAACCATTTCTACCTCAGTAATATTTTAAACTGATCCAACTACAAACCCATGCTCATGTTCATTATGTTAAATTAAATCCCAGTCAAATTTTAAAATAATGACCGTTATTGTATTTTTATTATGGCCCCGTGCCATATGACTGCATTGGAAGAATGAGCATGGCAAGTGTACTTCCTCAGATAGTCTAAACAGAGTTAACATGGGGACATCCCATGTGCAGTGATGTGATAAGACTGAAATTGTAGTCGTTGAGTTGTTCAGCAACCACTGGTTGCGTTCATTGAGATGAAGAAATGTGTCATCCAGTGGAATAGTTAAATAGTTTATGATTAATGGAGCTGGTGCTGGAGCTGTGGTGCTTCATCAAGGCCGTGGAAACACGGATGAAACTTTTAAGTGGGAAAAATTTTGGTTTTGGGGAATGTGTTGACAATATAGCAGCATGGCTTATGTCAAGCCGTGTCTCAGAATACACAACTTGTCTTTAGATATGTCTTGAAAATAACCTGAAATGAAATGTAGACAACACAAATGAGTAAAACTATGACTGTGGTCAACTGAACTCACTTGTAGAGGGTGACCTTCTCTGAGATGTTGTTGGCAATCAGCACTGCTACTACCAGACCGTAGATGGCTATGATACCCGCCATGACCACGGGGATGATAGACTTCATGATGAGCTCCGGCCTCATCACAGACATGGCGGCAATCCCTGTACCGCTCTTAGCTGTGCCATAGGCTGCTCCCAAGGCTGGCAGGGAAGCAAGAGAGAGAAGACAAATTTAGTTAAATAAACCACAAAGCACACTAAACTGCACACAAGGCTGTGCAGGTTACAATTGGTTAAAGAGACCAGAGGGCACAGCTGGATGATGAGGCAGAAGTGAAATAAGAGATTGAGCAACAATACAACTGAGCAATTTCTGTTCCTCTTAAAAATCCAACATGGCTCCACTTGGGGAATTTTGCTCATGTTTAAATGGAAATACCAGATCACGTTCTTTTCTACTGATGAACATACTACGCAACCAAAAAAATAAAAAAAAATAAAAAAATCAGCCTCGTCACAGTTTGTGTCTCTGCTTCAGCTCATGTAATTTCAGAATTGAATCTGGTGCAGGGTTGTAAATCACTCTCTGAATGAAAAGGCCTTGTTAGGCACACTGGGAACTGCTGACATCACAGGAGAGGCAGGATACCATATCTCCAGAGCCAGCATTAGTACAAAACAGATATAGGGGAAGGGACTAGCAGTACTTCAACCGACATCTGCTGTGTGCAATCTCCAGTCCTCACTAGTCTCTGGTTAGTATCACTGTAATGTGATGGGGAAGAGGGAGAACAAAAAGCTTCATCAGCATGTTGGCTCCGTCAGCCTGTGACGCTGCAGAGAAACCGTAGTGCTACGTACGTCACACACAAAACCAAGTCTGACGGCAGGAGGAGAGAAAATCAATAACCACCCTTTTCTAATATTAGAAACTATATATACCAAATATAGAACAGCAACCAGCCATCAAGAACTGGTCCTGCACAACAACACAGAATTGGACAGCTTCCAGGTGAGATGAGAGAGAATCTTTAGGGACGTCCAACAAAGCCTGTCAGAGCAGGGCA
The DNA here is from genome assembly GCF_002814215.2 of Seriola lalandi dorsalis. Taxonomy (NCBI): domain Eukaryota; kingdom Metazoa; phylum Chordata; class Actinopteri; order Carangiformes; family Carangidae; genus Seriola; species Seriola lalandi. The sequence continues at coordinate 961,442 of NW_019525017.1, read as the reverse complement.
GAGCGTCAGGAACCAGAGACGGCCTGGTTAGATTTCCCCATGTCAGAGGGGTGTGTGTAAACGTGGACATGTCTATTCCCTCATCCACAGCAAAAGCAACATAAAGTGAAAGCTTGGACACCGACCACAGCATAGCATCTAATATATTGGTCTGTACATGCCAGTACATCCACTATACAGCAGTATTAAATCACATATTTATGTACAATTTATACTGGAGCAGTTGGAGTCGTTCTTTTTCAGATGCTGTTTTGATGCTAAATATAGCCTTTGAACTCTCTAGGTTCTCTATTGCATTAACAAAAAAAAAAAAAAAAAAAAAAAAAAAAAAAATGTGCAGAACTGTATCCCTCCATTTATGTGCTGATCTCATCATAGCATTGGTGGATAAAGAAGGACCTTGCAGTATAGTTTTCTTGGCTCCTCATAGGCAACATACTTATGATGATTAAATCTGAAAAGTCTCTTGCGATATCATCTTGGAAGACAGCCTTGTGCATACAGCCTGAAGTACCCTGCCCTGTGTTTTGTCATGTCTTGGGACAATGTGTCGAACAAGCCTGAAGATAGTTCTGGTTAATTCAAGTCTAGCTAGGAGGCTTTATGGCAAATCAATCTAGAGGCAGAAAAGGAAGATGATTCAGGCCAATCTTTAGATGTGCACATGGTAGCCAGCCCCATCCCCACTGATTTATCACCAGACTGATGCCATCAGTACAAGGTTAAATCACTCCTGCCCATCTCTGAGTATAACTGGGCACTGTTTTCGCAAGCCCTGACAATCACAAAACAAACTGTCTCAACTTCCTGTCTTATTGGAAGTGCCAACCTCTTTGCTAGATGTGATGCCCTTTATGCTGCATCACATCTAGAAGGACACACAAGCTACCCAAGCAGTTCAATATAAAAACTGACCAAGATGGCAGATCCAAAAACAAACCCTCTAATTAAGCTACACAGAAAAAAAAAAAAAATTTACATTGGAAACACGTAAGCCTTCCTCTGAACAGCTGTTTCTTTTAACCATTCAGCCATCCATTCGTAATAAGTCACCATGAGTAACGTTATCCTCTGACTCCGTTTTTTCTTCGTACGCTTGGACTCACCGAGGCGTGACAGGGGAGGGTTGACAGAGAAACACTGGTATCCTCAAACACTGTCATTCTGTCCTGATGATTAAAGGTTTGATGCTGTGGCAGGGTGGCTTCTGCAGTGGTGGAGGGACAACCTCTGGGTTTTAATCCTAATCGCCTCAGCTTAGGTAAAGAGCTTTTCTTTTTTCCTCCCTGCAGAATATTTGATGTATGGGATGCCCTTGTGACGCCTTGTGATGTCAGAGCAGGTGCTTCCAGCTAGGGATGATCTTGCATGCAAAATGCCCACGCAACAGACAAGAGGTTGATCTGCCCTTTAATAGAGGGTGAATGGGGAAGCACTGGTTTTAAGGAACAAATGACAAAATCAGGAAGCTTGTAGTGGTAACACCATTTTCCAGTCTTACAAAACCACATTGGCTGGATAATGTGTACAGATATGAGGCTGCAAAAAGAAATTATGAGACATGCTGACCAATCTATTGCAACCATATCGCAAGCTGAGGGATGTCTAGAGCATGTATGCTGCCATCACCAACTACACCTCTTAACTAAAGAGGTGAGAGAAAGAAAAGGAAATGTGAATTAAAAGGTCAAGTAACTGAAAGCATTAATGAATAATGACTATTCAGAAAAATAACTTTTTTGGTGATAGATTGCTTATATATGCCAACAATGCCTGTACTGGAAGTTGGACAAGCACACTGCAGTGAAAACACGTCTAAAATTGTGGTCAACACCACAACGAGTATCAGTCAAGTCAATTACCCAGAAAATAAGTCTCCTCTATATTTTAACTGTTCTGGCAGAGAGAAGAGAAAATGTTGGCCATTAGGAAAGATATTACTGAAAGGAGTGGGGAATCAGAAGCAGCGCAGCACAGCTATCATGGGAGTGGTGGTACCTTGTGAGTGTCACCTGTTCTGAGCCAGGCATCACTTAAGACAGCCCTCAAAACTGTCACCAGATTACTAAAACAGTGTAATATCACCTGACACCAGAAGATCAAAGCAACTTTACAACCTGATCCAGATGCCTGGCAAATTACTTTGAAATGAAATATTTGTTGTTGTTTTGTCATGATCAGAACAAGAAATTTGAAGCCATCCATTTAGGTGACAACTTGTGATGTGAATTTGTCGATTTCAATATTCTACAGACTGGATGTTGGATCAATGCCCCAAAACATGACAGATTGATGAACGATGACAATCTCTAATTACAGCCATAGTCCTTCAGCTTGTGTAGACAACAGTGACTGACATTAAAAAGGAACACAAGCTACAATTTCCTGTCAATGACTCCACAACACACCAAGATCCTTCAAGCTGAAGCCTGAATCATCAAAGTGTCCCTATCCATACCACCACTACCACATCCCTTCTTTGTGCCGACATGATCCCTTCCCTACTAGCTAATTCCCCAGCTGTCACTCCTTCGCCTCCACAGACTAGTACTACTGCTAGCCTCAGGGGACGCCACCACCACCACCAAGATTCCCTTGCCTATCACTACGCATTAAACCTGAGCTATGACACGCAAAGGGTTGGCTTTGGCATCCAACTGCTTCTCATTTACAGATAAGGATGGACAGTATTAAATCATATAGTTGTATAATGGGACATTTTTCTATCATAATTGTGTAATTCCTTATTGTGGTGACTAAGGTAATACCTCAAAACAGCAGTTACTAGATCAGATTTCTCCCAGAAATTACTCAAATACTTGAAATCTCCAGCTCAAAATTATTTCTGATATTTCTCATTACTAAGCAGCTCAATGTAATTTGTTAAAAGACACGCTTAAACATTCCTTTCACTTGACTATTACCTAGGTATGTGGATGTATGAATTTCTGACAATGCAAAAAGGTAGGGACATAATCCAAGATTACATTATGTCAGAAAAAGCTCTTTGTAATTAGATTTCAAGGTCTTACACTATAGCAATTCACTGAAGGTGTCCATTAATGAAAACATATTTACTGTTCACCAGCATAAATGAGCCAGTCCTGCCAAAAGGCCTCTAGCTACAGAGGTCAAGCACTCTGTAACATGGTCAATTAGTAGCTTGTCGATTTCCCACTGGAGCTGCACCCATCCCACCAGACGATCACATGTAGGCCACCACTGTGCTGCAGTTGCAGACTATTGAAAAATTATGTAGTTCTTACCTTGCATTAACGAAAGACAAATAATAAACTACAGAAGGACCCATAAAACAAGTATGACCAATTATAAAACAAGCCAGTTTCAAAGTTCACTTTCTGTGCTACTTCTCATTTAAGATCCAAAAACCCTTGTATCACCACTGGTGTTAATCCCTTTACCTTCTGTAAAATTAACCATATTTTCTTAAAATAGAGTCAAAACTTGTTATCTTTTGCATTTACATTAATATTGTTCAAGATCAGTAGCCAATTTCAAGTCAGACGTCTCATCATGTGATGATCATGTGACCTTGTGTCATTCCTTTGAGCAATAAGGAAGTTAACCAGCTGATCCTGGTTTCCAATGGTCACGTACGGTGTAAAAAGAAAGCTATTTCCGTCATAAAATGTATAAAACTAATTTGGAAGTCACACCACCGATTTGACGGATGGCACATTGTTGCAGAATAGCAAACAATTTACGCAGAAAGAAGTTAATTCAATTATTAAATGTTACTGGTTAATCATTTCTAAAATAAAGCTACACTAAATAATTTCGTATCAATCTTGTCACCCACTGCTTTAAACACCCATAAGCTTTGCATGCAGCCGTGTGGCATCTTGCAGAAAAAGGTGGGAATCATCCCATCTTATCTCCTGTTAAGTACAGCAAGCTAGCAAGCAGCTAACTGTGTGGAGAATAGTGGAATACTGTTGGGCACTGTATGACTTTAAACTGTCAAACAATATGTACTTCTTAAATGATATGGTCAAATTTTCTGATCACTTCGCGTGAGATACCGTTTTGTCATTTCCATTCAGATAAAGCTCTGAGCCTTCATAACCGAGCTAAGCTAACGTCGAAGCTAACTTATGTAGTCGTCATCAGCTAGCTAGCTACCTAGTCTTGGCGAGTCTTTGCTGTCTGCCGTTGAGGCAGACAGGACAGCAGCTATGATGATATTAACCGACCATTGTTAATTAAACCTTGGCATATTACTAATAAACTGCTGTCACTGGCTTCACCAGCTAAGTCTAAATAAATTACAGCTCAATATTAGCATTGCGACGTTAACCTTAGCAGTGCTAGCAGATGGCTTTCAGTTTCAAGGGACGCACCATTGGTTGACAGTTCAAAGCACCCTGTTGAGAATAATATAAATGCAAAAGAGGTTAGCAGCAAATGCACACAGTGATATTTTGAAACTAACAAACAGTTTCAACATAAAAGGCAATCAATCATTTGATAATTACCGCTGAACACCATAGCCGCAGAGGCACCCATCACTGCGAAGAACGGAGAGTATTCGGGGCTTTCGGCCGACATTCTTCCTCACACAGTATAAAAATAAACTAAATATACAAAATTAATCAGCAATGACGGATCAAAAATCGCACTTCGCGAAATCTATCGAAGGCCACAGTCTTGAAATGCGAAACTGAGTACACCAGGAACAGTCTGACCACCTAACTAGCAATGTAAACGGGATAGTCACGACTCTTCTGATAAATACCCGGCGCAGCAGCACAAAATGGCGAAGCGGAAAATATCACCTGACTGGTCGTACGGATAAAACCTATCATCGACTGGGTGTGTGTGTGTGTAAGGGGACGCACTAAAACAAAGTTCGTTAATGATATACTATGCCACGCAACACATCTACGAAACAAAAATGGTGGAATTTAAATGATAAATGACTTACTCTGGACAGAGAAAGTGCTTTTTATTTTTGTTTATTTTTTTTTTTTTTTGAAGGTCACCCCTATCGGCCATCACTTTGGTGTGCCCCGCTGCAGGCTTTCCCTTTGATAGCTACGCATTCACCCTTCAGAGGCAGGAGGATGAAATGATGGGGATAAGCAAGAGGGTGTGGAGACAGTGCTAATCTAAAGAAAATTTGTGTTTGTGTTATTTTAGCTACCAAGAAAAGAAAACCAAGACAATACACTATTTCTTTAAAATGTCTAAATACATTATATTAAAATTCAGACTACATGTAATCTAAATATCATACTCCAAGAAAACCCCACAGCTGATTAAAGTGACCTCCTCAAATAATGTTGCATATTATTCTCAAACACATTTCTACATTTTGCACTAGGACTCTACCATGCAGCAGAGGGTGATTTACATTCAGCTGTGATATCTAGCAGTGTGGAGCCTGAGAGTGAGAAATTTGAGGCTGAGTGTATATGGTTGAGTGTGTATGTGGTGGGGGTAGGGAACCAAGAATCCCCCATTCCACTGTACAGCTCCCAGCAAGTGCGCAGGGTCATAGATCCAGAAAGAGGAGGGGGTCGAGAGAGCTAGGACACCATGGGAGGGAAGAAGTGCATGTGTGAGTCAGAAGAGAGAGAGCCTGTGCAGTCCCCATGCCTCCTCCTCCTCTTCCTCCTCCATCTATCCCTCCATCCTGCTCTCTCTGCATTGCCTAGTTTAGTCAGCACCAGAGAAGGACCCCTCCCCCCGTATGACTGTAAAGCCTCTTGACTCATGATGCAATTTTCTATACCAACATCTCAGGCCTCCTTCCTTTAAAACACTTTACTCGGCCAACATCTTGCTCTGGCTGCCAAATGCATGATTGCATATTGCAACAAGAATAGATCATTTTGATGCAGACTGTGCATGTGTGAGTGTGTGTGTGTGTGTGTGTGTGTGTGTGTGTGTGTGTGTGTGTGCGTGCGTGCACTGATGCATTGATAACAAAAAGGTCACAAATGAACTGAGATGATTTCACTGCATTTCCTCTTTCTTTTCTGAGTGAACACATATTGATCCAGGACTCTTTTAGGAGGATATGGATGTAGCCTTTTCTGATGATGTTGGATAATGATTTTCCTATCTGGGATATATGCTCAGCAGACATATGCAACCAGCTCATTTTTACAACATGCAGCAATATGATAGCCTATGTGCCTTCACATTGTTGTTTCCTGTTTGTTTTGGGTGGATGGATACAATGATTAGGTGGATGCTCTTGCACTTGAGTGGCTTTAATCAGTGAGTTGTGGGAACAAGTTGAGAACAAGCCATATTCTGATGGCTGGTCTTTAAGGAGCATGATTTAATCAATATACTACTGAAGATGCACTATAAAGCAGCCATTGTTAATGAACAGTATAATGTAAATCCAGACAAACAGTATATCATAGTTATCTACATAAGTGATCAACATCTAGCTCTTAATCTTTCAGTGGTTCTGCTACTGTGATATGATCTGACCAGGATACAGTTCTACAGAGAGCTCCACTCTGACCAGAGCTAAATTAAGGAAGTCACTGAGCTAAGCTACTCTCAGATTTGGCATTTTTCCCTTAAGGTCTGATTTCAGCATGTGACCAAAAACATAACTCCATCTTTCATTCTTACTGCATTGATAAACTTATATTAGTCAATATAAAATATCAGTCATTAAAAAGGCTTATGATGTGGAAATGGAAAAGCTTGAATCCTATATTAATAATACAGATTTGCTTGGCAATAGCCTGAAAAAAACAATGACAATTATCAGTCATTCAGAAGGACATATATACGATCCATAAGGCTGATTTGTGAAGTGTACTCAGTAACACTGGATAGGTACTGGAAATAGAGACCCTTCCGTGTCTCAATAACCTCGGAGAAATATTCAGTCTGTAAAATCAAAACAATATTTGTCGGGACCTCCTTAGTCTACGTCTTAATCCTGTCCACAGCCCCTTTTTGTCTGGGGGGTGGGGGCTGGTCAAGGAGAGACCCATCTCAGTGTAGGGTTAAACACTTAAGCATCTTAGTCCTTGAGGCTGGAAAGCATGGTTTTCAGGAGATACGCCACACCAACACCCAAACGAGCAGCTAAATATAGACGTGCATGTGCGATTAGCAGAGTGTGAATCCTGAATGAACAGCACAGCCTTGGCAAGACGGAGTCAATGCCACTTACTGTAAAGAAGGAATTACTCCACCACTTTGCTGCCTAAGGTACATTTCTTCAGATGCATTAGGGCTGAGCCACACCCACTGCAAATGAATTGGTTTTACATTTTATAGAGTCAATATATTGACATTGATTGACATGGAATTCACTTTGACTGACATGTTGAGCAACACACCAAACCAAATAGTCAGAGGATATCAGTTTTAACTGTCACTTACCAAATTTGTAGAATTTATATCAAATAGTGTTATCACTTTAATGACTTTAATGAACTGAAGTCTGTAATACAGCTGGCTATTAGAAGTAGACATCTTTTAAAGATATATTTGTAAGTATATCTGACTCATTTCTGCTACATATTTTCCAGTCATGCAGCTCACTGTCAGCTTCCACAAAGTAGAGACATCCAAACAAAAATAGTCAGTGTCTATTCAAGAAGTGTGTATGAGTAATTAGGAGTCACCTTGTGTTTTTAACCCAGACCTACCTGCTGGGGAGATGACATTAGTGACATTATCATTTTATGTATCTTCTCTGACTGATGTTAAATGTAAACTGTTTGAATGTTTTTAGTCCTAGAGAGGTGCACAGAAGGCTGGAAATCATGACATCATTTTTACTATAGCAATAAAAATAAAATAGTAATTTCTTTATGATGTAAAATGACCAATAATTTTGAGAAAAAAAAAAAAAAACAACAACAACAACATACCAGCTGTAACTACTCGGAGAAGATGGGGATAAGGGGGATAGATTCCTGGTCAGCTGACTTAAAAAGGCATCTGGCACACCTCTGCAACAGTCTGAAGAAATGTAGCCCACTCTTTGCACGGACAGAGATGTGATAGATGTGGAAGACCAAAAACAGTAAGACAATAAAACAGAGACAGAGTCACTCTACTGAAAGCATATTGCTGTATTTTCACAGGTAGAATACATTTGTAGTTACTCAGTTGATGTTTCACTGGAGGACATATTTGACCATACAGATACAAATAGGTTATATAACCCCAACAACACTTTGCCAACAGGGCACAATTTTGGACTTCTTTCATTACTATTTTCACAGGAGAAAGGACGGAAGTTACAGGAAAATGGTCAAAAGAAGAGAAGGATGAACAAACTGCATTAATCTCCATTACTTGTAAACCAAAAACACATTTTGAGATTTTGCTTAGAAAAAAAAAAAAAAAAAAAAAAAGTTTGTACTGTTATTCACATGAATATTCATTTACTATACAGGAAACACTGCCACTCATTCAAAAGAAAGCTTTGACATATGGTGCAAAATGGCAACACTCAAATTCACCACCGATATTAACAAACATGTACCACATTAATTAATTCAGCAGATCTCCCACATATATACAATAAATCAAAAAATGTGGGGAAGTGCAACAGGACTTGGCCAAACATCTAGCTAGCCTGGTACAAACTGTAATACATCTTAGCGCTGTTCTTTCAACATTTAAAAACACTTATCACCAAGAAGACTTGACTTCACACATTTCATCGTAAACCTGGTAAATGATAGATTTTTAAGGAATGCAGAGATAGCTGTACAGTAAATTTGGCAGAGTGAGCTAAACCAGAAAACAAAGTACTGAATTTACATTCAGAAATTTAAATATTGTAGCTCAGCATGAACATGAATACATCACAGCTGACATAAAATGGCCGATGAATCTTGTATCGGCTTTATCTAGAATTGATCCTGAACATTTCCTTCATTTGACCACATACTTGAACACAATTAGAGCATCATAATACAAATCTGAAAATACAAAAATAAACAAAAAAACAAACAAAAATATGACATTTTTGTTCATATGTTGAAATTTGGATTGCAGTAATAAATAAAAAATAGTTAATCATATATGAATTTGTAGGACGGATGTAGTTCTGTTTGCATATCTGTGTTTTCCACATCAAACACTTTGCTGGACTTTTTGATGACTTTCTGCTTTAATATGTTTAAATGTTAAAATTAGTGTTCATCAATATGCACCTATGTGTCCATGACTGTATGATGTGTTGAGCTACATGGATGTGTAGTGTGTGTTCATGTGTACAGCATTACGAGGCCATGGTATCCTGGAAACCCCATACTTCCAGCAGTGAAACCTGGAAGCTCTCTGCACACAGGGGCGGGTTGTCAAAGGTGGTGCACCTGCCAGTGCGACCATGATTCAGTTCTGAGTCAATGTAAAGAGCGTTACCTTCACCTCCCCCTGATCAAACACAAGAGCACAGGGTTTGTATAAATTATAAGCAACTGAGAACAAACACTGCATTTGTGCAAATGATTCTTACTTATCATCACAATCATGTTCATTTTTTACATCAACACTGAAGTGTTAAATGTAGTGGAAGGCTAATGATAAAATCCCACATTTGATGAGTTTTCATGTTTTAGCTGACAGTGGAAAAATCCCCCATCACCTCCACACTACATTCTGCTAGTTAACTGTGGCAAAAAGGAAGAAAGAAAGAAAGAGAGAGAGAGAAAAAAAAAAAACACTACCCAAAAAAAGGGACCAGAAATGCAAAATAGACAACAATAACATGTTGTAATAATTCACTCACCCACTATGATGGAGTCAAAGTTTCCAGCCATGAACATGGAAGTATTCTTGGAGTTAAGGTTGAAGTGGCGAGCGGAGAGGAAGGGCGACAGATCTCCAGCAGATTTCTCTGGCTGCTGTAAACTATTGCTGTCTGAGTTCTGGCCCTCAGAGGAGGCAGTGTCCTCTTGACCCTGGGTCTTGATGGAGGAGGCTAGCTCAGGGTGGCGGATCACCACCCACTCATAGCGCTCCATCTCTGGCTTAAGCTAACAAGGGAAAACAAATCAGTGACTGCTAATGTGAGGCAGTTATCATCAATTAGACACCGGGGCATTACACATTACATAAAATAGTATTGCAAATGTATTCACATAAAAAGGCATTCTTATTCTTATTTTCTTAACAGTATATAGGTGACAAGATATGCATCTTAAATTCAAACCAACTCCTAACATAAACAGACAGAGATGCTTCATGTGAGGACCTGGCTACTTAATGCAAAGTGTATATGCCATTAATTCCCTTCTCTCCCTCTCCAACCCTCGGCTGCAAATCTGATAGACATCAGTCCCTGTTGGCTCGTCTCTTATGTGTGTCAGGTGTGGTGTCAGATGAGGGCCTGGTCAGATACGACTGGATCAAGTTACAGGAGTTTCCAATCTGTGTGTGTTTAAGTATTAGTGTGTGAGATGACGGTGTTTTCTGCTGTGCCGGCTCAGACAGTCCACAGCTGTGCATCAACACAGAAAGCCAATTAAATAATTCATACAGAAGGCATTAGAGACCCAGTCTGCTTCGCTATTTCCAGCCCAGGTGTTATTAAAGCTAAAGCTCAAGCTCAATGCTGCAACATCACAAGCAAATTAAACATGATCTGTGGTTGTTTTTTGCTGATGAAGACAAAGCAATGTCTGTATGGAGAATTCTGACCTACAAGGCAGGCTGTTCAAATGGGATCCCTAGACACCAATTGAGGCCAGGGACACTGACATTAAGAAGATATGAAACCACAGTGGATGGTACCCTCTTGTGGTTATAGTGAGGTACTACTCAATAAAAAAAAAAAAAAAATCCTTTCATTTGATTCCTAAAAAGCACACAAAAAAAACAAACAAAAAAAAAACCAGAAAGACGTTTCTTGCTGACAAGACGCTTGTAAGTGCAAATACTAATATAAACTCACCCTGAAGACGAAGCACTCCCCTGTGCCAAAAAAACTTAATTTGTTGCCTCCTCTCTTCCGCTCCTCCCAATCTGTGGACAGGAAGGCTCCACATACCTGAAGGAAAAAAGAATCTGTTTAATTTGCTCATATGCATTAGTTTTATCCTCTAAAGTACTTCATACTTGTAGAAGATTGATATTTGTAAACCTGTATAATAGTGACCTTTGACACCAGTTCACAATAATAAAAACCTGAGTGTATTTTGAAAAGCAGAAAGCTAAGCTAAGCTGAGGAGCTTTCTCGTTATTGAAAGAAAAAACGCAGTAAATAAAACCAGGTGCATGTACACAAGTTTTTCTAGGGAGGCTTTTTGCAACATGACTTCAGTCAACAAGAACCATTTACTAACATTTACTGATAAACAAAAGTGTCCGAAACAGGAAGTTAGACGGGAACTGTCTATCAGAGTGCTACCAGTACTGTTTTGTTTTGACTGCAGTTCAGCCCACTTTGTACCTTAAATATCCAAGGCTGAGGACATACATACACACCCGTCACCTCCTATTTCACACTATATCTAGCCATGTATTTAGACAAAAAACCCTGAATATGACAATGGCTCACTGATCTGAGCTGCATCATTTTAAACAAAAATATCTGTTATGACATCAGGGTGTTATCATATCCCATGTATTTTTATTCATAATAATGTGCATCCTTGATTCACTCAGACAACAGCTTCATAAACTTCAGTTTGACATGTAAAAATCACTGGGAGAATCATGACAGAGTTTTTCCTGTCTGTCTGTGTGTGTTAGTTACTTACATCGCCATCTGTGGTCCGGATGAGGAGCAGAGTGGGTTCGTAGCCTTCACAATGTGAGTAGAATCTGGAGGAAAATGTGGAAGTTTAATTCATTCCAACTGGCTGAATTAACACCTGAATCTAAAACATAAAACATATCTATTGGATCATTAGCAACAGCCCTGTACTGTCAGATTACTAGACACACTAAAGTAAAATGAGACGGTGGCTAAATACAAAACAAGTCTACAACTTTTTTTTTTTTTTTTGCCTTTTTGCTCTGAATTTGTCTTTTGGTTTACAGCTTTGCTTTTGTGTTTACAGTGTACCTGTTCAGGCTGCAACCATGGGTGGAAGTGGTGAAGAGTAGTTGTGGTTGGCACAGGGCAAAGCGCTCAGGTATCCACGACCAGATGTCCCGCATCTCCTTGGCGCTGACAATCTCAGAGGAGAAGGTGTCAGGGTTCAGTGCCAGCTGCACGTTGCGCCTGGGGACATCCCAAGCATACAGACACAGGCAGAGACGAGAGGTACAGAATGAGAAGCAGATCACACAGTTGTTGATGCATAAACCTTAAAAAAATTATGTTTTTTTTTTTATTGTAGTGGCACTGCCAACTCATTTGATATATTACCAGGGTGTAGGAAAACCAAAGTGCAATTTTAACACCACATGTAACACCATATCTATTCTGAGTGTAAATGACAAAATTAGAAAGAGATCTGCAGAGTAGCATAGAGAGGAGAACCCACCTAGGACTGTAAAAGAACCAATGTAGTGAACACAGGAGTGGAGTGCAGATGAGACAGAAGATGGTGGATGGAAAAGTGTGGCACAAACCAGACAAAAAGGAAACAAGAAGATGGTGTGAGACAAGGATGCAAGAGCAACTTAAACCAATCCCCAGAGCATGCCAGAGTGAAAAGCTTAAAAGAACACAACATTATTGCCAATGAAGCAAAGGAAATTGCTTAAACATTTCATCTATTGTAACCTATTACTTTTGCTGTGGTGTATATTTGTAATAAACTGTACAAAATACGTCTGGTCCTGTACTATTTTAACATTGCATTCCTCTCATTCTGTGCATACCGCAGTGATTTAATTCCCAGTCCAGGAACTGTGTCTTACATTTAATCAAGTTCAAGAATGTCCATTTCACCAGAGTGATAGATATATGGGCCGATAAACTAAATTTCATTTTGAATCATAAGGGTACTTTTACGATGTCTATAATTCTTACATGTGTAAGTGAGCATGACACAGTACACAAGTAATTGATTCAATGTCCTCACTGATGCCAGATATGTAATAGCATTGCCAAGAAAGCCCACTCGATGCTTCCTGGTTTCTAAAGAAAATTCAAATAAACATAAAAACTACATAAAAAAGTCATATTATTGACTGTACCGCTTCTGTTTGACAGTGATTCCCTTCTGCTGCAAGGACTTTTCATTTGTGAGCTGCAGCAGAGTGATCTCCTTACGGCTAAACAGACGGATGGAAAAGGCCTTCTCTAGCAGCTTGTCGGGTGTGACGGTGGAGGCAATGCCCTTGATGAAAGCCTGAATGTCTGCCCTGACTTTGCCAGAATCCTGTTGCTGCTGGTTGCCCTGGCCCCCCTGTGCTCCTGCTTTATGCTTGCGATAGAACTTGAGCAACGCTATAGCCACACGATAGAGAATCTTGTAGCCCTCCACTAGGTAGACATCCAGGACCCTGACCACATGGCTGAAAGGCAGGTCACCAAGCACCCAGCGTTGCCAGTCTGAGTAGACTTCTAGCACATCCTGGGCTGTGGCTACAATCAATTTGTGGGCAGCTGTGCAGTACTTGTTGGCCAGGTCACCAAAAGTCATGCAGCCAGACTCATAGGCAAGGAAAGTCTGGTCCAGCAGTCGCTTGCCTGGCTCGTTGCAGGCCAGCATTCGGCTGACGTGCTCAAAACACTGAGCTTCATCTGTGCTGAAGTGCAGGAGCAAAGAAGTAACAGCCGGAAGTGATGGACAGTGGGAGATATCTGGAAACTGTCCAGCCAGGCAGTTGATAATCTGATGGGCTGAGGCTACCGCCTCTGCCTTCAGACAGTACCGCGGCACAGGACTTCCATCCACAAACTCTGGCAGTGGGATGTGAGAGGAGGGCTTCTTAGTGGCTGCATTTCCCATAATGTCACGATATACTTCTGCATCTGGTGTAACTGTACGACAGGGAATGGCTTTGATGAGCTGCTGGTAGACTTGTGCCCGTAGTTTGTGGTTTTTGGCCCAGTATCCCTGCCGAGCCATCTGTTTGAACTCTTTCAGGTCTTTACAGTCAACCTTGGTGGGCCCGCTGCTCTTGGCCAGATCCCCCATCTGGTTCCAGTCCACAAAGCTGCCATAGTCTTCTTCGGCCATGGTGCTGGAAACTTGTTGGACTGCCTGAGTGGGAAGAGAGGAGGGATGCTGTGGGGTTTTTACAAACCGTCTGTCCCCGACACAGCAGATAACTGGCCTATTGTTCTTAACTGCCCATACTGGTTACTGAAAAACATAAATGACAAAACAACAAAATGAGTGTGTATCATCAGGAAGACAAAAGAAAATCATTGCAAAATTGTTTCTGAGTCATATTAAAATCATTTGTCAGCAGCACCAGAGCATAATCAAACTTCCACTTTCCACCAGTTTTATATTTTCATACTAATACATAGTTGGCTATTTGCTAGACTAAGTATATCAACAGTTTAAGGATAATGCAAAGACTTGGGAAGACATTTCTTATACATCCGTTTCCATAAGTATTGATTTGCACAGAAGTTAAGACAAATGCATTACAGAATGGCGACAGTAAATCTGTACTGTAAAACAACATGAGCTAATTTCACTAATCAGATTTATGCTGTGGTAAATATCTTTAGAGGGGAAAAAAGCATGTACATCATGAATCCGATACATCTGATCACAAACCCATTGCTTGAACGGAATGCAAAGCTATCTTAGTGATGCCATATGACAGCCATAAAAAGACAATGACCTCTGATGTACAAATATATCTCGGACAGATTTAATTGGCCAAGAAAAGTGTGACATTAAAACTGTTGAACTGGAAGCTGTAGTAGTGAGGGAAATAATTACTTTTTTGGAATTACAACTGTAAAGGTTAACAAGCAGTATAATTTAAAAACCAGCTACCAGCACATAGTTTCCTGCAAATGCTGACCACAAGATACATGGGGAAGCATGTCCAAAGATCATTTGCAATATACTGAGAATAGTTGTTGCACAATCATCAAATCATGTCACACTGTGTTTCAGCAAGTCACAAGGAGATACATGTCCAAAGTTCACTTGCAATATACTGAAAATGACATTCATAAAAGGCTCAGATCATGTAACACTGCCTCCCAACAAGTCACATGGAAGACTGCATGTAAAACTGGAAGCATTTATGGTGGCTCTATAGGGAGATTAACCGTTTTACTTAAAGGGCATGTTTACATAAATGTTCATTTTACCTATGACATTGCATGTAACTGACGTAAGGCAGACTTGAATTCAGACCCAACAAAAGAAATCTATCTGGCCAAAGACCACCTTGAAATGTCAGAATATTAAATTAATTCTCCAAATCCGTCAATATAAGTTCTCTGCACAGATGAACAAAAGGTCCACTAAACCAAAGCCATGATACCCACGATCCTCCGATATACTCAAACCATCATGTATACATGGAAATGATTTAGCATTCAGGCTAAAGTAACTTAAAATGCTGCTGACCAAGGTGCCAAACCCAACTAACACAGCTGTCATTTAGCTGAACGGGTCAGCCCTTAAATCTTAGTGTGCGATAATTAAAGCTGGGTCCACTTATGACAACTTAACTTTATATACTATCAGGAATGCTTAGCAGAGATCTGTGGATCTCTGGTCCTATAGAGATCCACAGATCTCTATGAATAGCCACATCCTAACAGCAGTGCATCCTAGTAGCATCCTACCAACATGGCTCCTCTAATGTTACACTGTAATGTTAGGTACCCATTTTGTCTTGAAAAGACCTTAGCCTACTTAACTTACATAATGCATATGTGTTTAGGTCACCACTACAGGCTACTGTCTGAATCGTGGCCCACACAACCAGAGTTTTGTTCATCGTTTTTTTTTTTTTTTTTTTTTTAAGAGGTAAAATCCAAAATTGTCACCCATTCCGGACAGAATGAGACAAGGCCTTTACTAGGTGTTCAACCTTACTGTATGTATATACTTATCGTCCTCATTCACGTGGTTCCTACATATGTCCCTTTTCATAATCACATCCTAATTCTTTTGGGTTGGTTTCAGTGGATATTATTAATGCATTTACCATAACATGACTGAATAATATGATTGCCACTTTGGCCATATTACTTTAAGCTCAACTACAATATATATGAGAATGAGTTCATGCATTTAGTGCAATACCTTTAAAAATCTACATTCTGCAATCGTTTGCTGTAAGTTACTTATTCTAAAATGATTAACCTATTACTGATTACATTTTAACATGTAAAAATACTGGACGGGAAAGGAAGCTGACTACTAGCCATTAAACTGCATCTCTGCAAAACTGGACAGGGTTGGGTAACGTTACTGTAGGTGAATCAAAGATTGCAATTTTTTCTTGGAGACTGAGCAGATGCAGATACAAAGACATAAGCACAGACAAAGCTAACGTTACAGTGTCTGCTACCTTGTCGCTCAGTTAACATTACAGTATGTGCGGGTACAGCTGTGTCAACACACACCGAAATGACAGCTTCAAATGCACGCAGAGCTGCCGAAACTATGCGTTCAGTCGAATAACATATTAACGTCAGCTAGCCAGCTGAGGTGATAGCAGCTAACATGTTAAAGAAAGGCAATGCACACGGGTCACAGAGTCTTTAACATTACCGCCGGAGTAAATCTGATACACCCTTTTCCATTCACACTTGCCAAGTTAGCATTGCTAGCATTAGCTACCAGCAAGCTGTTCCTGACAGTGCATGTCAGACTCAGCAGCTAACGAAACCTTAACCTGAGCACAAAACTAGCTGCCCGACATAAGATAACACGCAAGACAGACACGAAGCCATGCAAAATATAGAGCAACACCAAAACAACCCGGTAAAAATATTCAGGCTAACGTTGCTGCAGCAGCTAGCATGAATGTTACCAACCACAAATTAATTTTGTCCGCTAGCTGTCTTGGGAGTTTGTTGATGTGAAGAGATTTCAGCTTGAATTTGTGGAAAAGCGCTGCATTTCAAACACAATGCCGGCGACAGGAATAAGAAATACCCCTACAGCACAAGACCGAAGACTGGTAAGCAAATGATAAATAACTGTCAACAAATATACGGATAATATTCGTACCTGGAATTGAGATGTCTTGAGACGTGAAGCAGCATTCATATTAAGTTGCCTCGGGCATGCGCAGTGCCTTCAACCCCGGTCACGGTCTGCGTGCTGCTGCTGGAGCTGCAGAGGGGCTCAGGTGGGCTGGTTAAATACACACAGGTTACAACCTCTACTCTGCACGCTCTGGTTAATTCACAAAAGTGGAGGAACTTACTGTCTCTTCGGAAAGCAGTGTCAGTACTTAAAGACAGTCAGTGAAGATAACCAACTACATTATAGGCTAATACACAAAGTCATGATGTGTTTTACAACATCAGCTACCTATTCAAATGTCCATACTGAATAATTAGGAATAGCACGAGATATTAAAACCACCAGAAGTATTCTAATGTCCTATGGTGCACCAAAGAGTAACACCAAAGAATAAGCAAATATTACCCTATTCCTTTTATGGCTTACTTGTAGAAGTCAGTGACCATGGAGAGGTTGCATGGCAGATCACAGTAGCTTATCTGATCCGCCTTGTTTACTTGCAGACTTGCTCTGTCAAATGAGCGATGGCAATGGGACAGGACAGGAAGATCCATAGCAAAGGACAACAAACCATGTCTTTGTCCAGTGCTCAAAGCAACAGCCAAAAGTCAACTGCCCAACACATGACAGTTATTACTGATAATTAAATTGCTTTCGAGAACAACTCAGGGTAAAATGTTGTTTGGCCTTGTCTTTTCCTCTTAAATGTGGCTGATGTTTTTAGGTCCTCTTTTAGCATGACCTTCTCGGTGCTGCAGTAGCAGTGAAAAAGCAAAATTAGTGATGTCAGAAATTGTTCAGTTGTGCTATCTGAATGTTTAACCGTTTCTGTAAAAATATTTAATTGTATGTAACAGTTTGTCTATTCTTCTATTCTTTTATAATCTCTCTGTAATCCCAAACCAAACCAAACCACTTTTACTACACTTAAGGATCCATCTACTGTAAGGTTGTACACTAACACAGGCTGTATGCAAATGTGTGAGCAGAGGGAGTTTTCCACCCAAAATACTACAAGACAAATCCATACACATCTCAGCATCTTACATACCTTCAGACAATATGAATGTTCTGTGTGCTAAAGAATGTGTTTAGTTTCATTTGAAGCTGAGTTCCACACGTGACGTCCACAACCTATGACTAGTTTACTTTAAACAGCTTCTGCTGATCAATTTGGCACAGAAGTGTGTGGGAAAGAAGAGCGCAGCTGTGTCACATGAGGTAGGCAGAGCATCCTAATCCTGTAGGAACACCATATCATTATGATGATTTCATATTTCATTTGTTTTGTGCATGTTAGCATGTATTTGTGTTTGAGTGTGATTACGAAAAGAAGAAAAATGAGAAAAGAGGTGGGTGAGTATGAAAGACCATCAGTGTGTGTTTGTGTGTGTGTATGTCTGTGTGTTTGTGTGTGTGTGTGTGTGTGTGTGTGTGTGTGTGTGTGTATGACAGAGCGAAAGAGAGAGAGCAAGAGAGAGAGATAGAGAGAGAGACAGAGAGAGAGAGACAGAGAGAGAGAGACAGATGGGTGTAAAGCCAGTAAGCCTTTAGGTCCTAGCTTATGGAGGTTTATGCTCATCAAATCCTTCCGCTCCCACACACTGTGTGACATCAGTCTCCAGTTCCCTCCCACTCCACCTGATCTCACACGTATACACACATGCGCACACTTGTGCGCACATGAACAGAGGCATAGACACAGACTTGTATATATACATATACGTTCCGTACATACACATAAGTAAGACAGTGTGTGTTTTATAATAGAAGCAGGGCCTGAAATACAGGGTTCAACCAGTAAGCATCATGTTTGCCTGGCAATTATGTGCCAGCCAGAGCAGTTCCATTCCAGCAAAACACTGATTTTTTGATTCAATGAAGTTTAGGCAATTAAACAGACATCAGTAGCATAGAGAGATTAAAGAACTGGACTGGAGTGAGCTGACTGGGAAAATGCAGGCAGGCAAAGTGAGTGTGCAATGCTATTTTCTGTCAGCAACTGTCTTAGAGCAAGGCACTAAACCTACAACTGTTTCTGGCTATGGCTGCAGTGTACCAGATGGGAATATGTACTGCAAGTACTGCAGGGATGTTCAGATTGCTTTCTCTGAATATATACAAACTGAAAAAAAGATGAATCCACAAAAAAATGAATGAATTATGATTTTGCTAATCCATTAATCATTTAAGTCAGCTAAAAATCAATAATTTGTGAGAATCAAAGGTCCCTGTCCACAAGTGACAGATGAGCTTATAGCAGGTAGAAAGAGTCATGCAGTTTTCAAAGAATGGTTTGATCAGTGTTGAATGCATTTGACCTGGCATCTTCACTGGAAAGGTTTACCTCTGCTGAGGAGCTGGTGCTGTCAGCCAACCAGGGTTCAATGTTGTGGTTGCTTACTTACTACTGTGGCAAGACACAGTGTGACACACAGACCTCTAAGTCGACAGCCAATTGCGTTCATGGCCTATTTTGAAAGAAATTGGTACATTCTCTCTTTATCTCTGATGGAGCAAGATAATCCTTCCTCAAGTGACATATGTTCCCTGATCTTTCTCTGTCCAGATGGGATGTTAACTAGTTAAGTGGTGTGGAAACTTTTGGAATGCTGTATGTCACTGTGATCTGTAACCCGGCTAATTACTGTTGCATGTCCGTTCTCATGATCACTATTTTCAGAGGGAAACTTTAAATAGATCACAATACCATTTTTGTTTCCCTCATATTTTTCTGCAAAAGTATTTCAGTATTACACAGAGTTCATCTCCTCCAGGAATGTATTCAGTTCTGATCTATACTTCCTCATGTGACACACATTACTGTGTGTTGTGCCAATGAAAACAAGAAAATACATTTTTTAAAACATGTTTTAGAGATTCCCATATGAGTACTGAGAGTTGGATTTTTTCGGTGTTTTGAGAAAACATTTGATTTTCTTTTCTCACGTTCCCACACAGGTTCTGTCCGACAAGAGCGCCTTGGCACTATGGTGCAGTCTTCAGGTATCTATGAGACTCTCGTCTGATCTGTGGTGATTTTTGTTTCCAAAAATAGAGTAGGTGATTTTAGTGCCTTGTCATCATGTATGATTTAGTAAATCAATATCATGAGTAATCCGACTGAAAATATGAACTCTTGAGGGTCAGTGAAGCATGTTTGTCCTTAAAAAGTGAGACCTTTAGATAACTCGGCATTGCTTCTTACACTTTATCTATTCATTTGTCACCAAAATGAAACCTCCAAAGAAATAAATGCATTCCTGACTGAATTATCTGGCAATTGTGTTACAACACACTAAGTCAGAATTACAACTTATTCTGTAATTGTTATCTACACAGTTTCCACTGGGTAATTCCTTCGGTCTATTATTATCAGTATCATTGTTACTATCATTAAATTTTTATCATCTTTTGTTTCTATTGTGTATTCAGAGCCAAAGGTTTGCACCATTTGAGCTATTTAAATGAGCTTCCTTCTTCAGTATCAATTCACAGCTAAGGCTTTAGTCTAGCCAGTGAGACTGAAAGAAACTGTGTCACCCAATAGCGTGGTCTCCATTGTATCTGTGAAAGGCCTAAGCAGCACTCTGGGTATTGTTTTCTTTAAAAGGGAGTCAGGTTACCTTGACAACCGCAGGATGCCTACCCATAGGCCCTGAGACAGAGAAAAGGCACGGCCAGAGAAGGAGGGAAAGAGATCGAAAAGAGACAAAAAAAGGAGGCAAGATACTCCCCAGCCCCAACTTTATTTTCTCATAGTTTGTGTGTTTTGACAACAGGCCTGATGGTTGCCAGTGGGTTGGGATGGAGACCCAAGGAGGAGGTGAGGATGTGTGTGTTTCTGTGTGTGTGTGTGAGTGTGAGTGTGTGTGTGTGTGTGTGTGTGTGTGTGTGTGTGTGTGTGTGTGTGTGTGTGGTAGTCCATGTGCTGGATTGTCTTGTACACCAAACTATTGAACCTTCTCTGTATCTGTCTCACACTGATACAGAACAAGAGTTTGGTGACAGCAGTTTTGTTATGTTTATGTTGATTATTTCCATCCGTCTAATGAACACGTTGAACACCAACACAGAAAGACCACAAGCTGAAAAGGCTTTCATATCCAGTCATGCTGCCAATAGCATTACTATAAAATCTATTTACTAGAGACTTTATTGATGCAATTCATGTGGAAAATGTGACCATTCATCTGCAATTTGAAAAGAAACTACAATGGATCTTTAGTGCTTAAACCCAAATATGGAAGTGGAAAATGTAATTGTGTAAGAATTAGATGTTTTTCTCTGCACACAACCAAGCTATACATTTATTACTGAGCATGGTTCACTTACTGGTATTTGTACTGTCCTTTTTTTTAACAGTGACATCCAACATCCTGTAAACAGAGGGCCATGCGTGTTGCACTGCGGCCACGCAGGTAAGGCTTGGCATCATGAGATCAGTGGCTAAACAGTGAAGAGAAGTAGCAACGATGTACGGCAGAAAGTGACTGATGCACCTCACCTCATCCTTGGCTGGCTCACAGTTTCCAGTTTGCTGTAGTCACTTTAACTAGCTGAGAGCAAAAACAAAAAGGCAATTGTTGTTCTCATTTTGACAGCTAAAAAGTTCAAGTGGCACCTCACAGTGACTGCTAGGCTTGTTGAGAAAGCACAGTGTACTGCATAATTGATTATATTCATTATCATGTCTGCTTTTTATGTGGCGCTTGATCTCCCCAGCATGTATCACCTGCAGTAGAAATTAAGGCCAACTATCACATAGTAATATGTTTTAATATGACACCCCCCCCCTCCCCCGTGCAGTTTACAGGGGTGCTGCTTTTCTGTATATACCCTCAACCAAATACAAGTGATGTTTTGATGAGTGGTCTGACAGCTTTGATGAAATGCAGACTAATAGAATTGAATTGAAATAATGTGCTTGGATGAGAATCTGGAGCTTTATAGTTACTAGGAGAGCCTTGAAACTGTTTGTATATGTACTTGAGATTGGCTACACCATGTTTCTCTGGATGAGGGCTGGTGGGTTTACTGGCCTGATGAAAGTGAGAATGAAGTGATTGCTCTCTCTGCACCAGTTAAACCCAAAGCTGGGCTCCCATGTGAGCAATGAGCAGACACATGCTATAATGGCACATCATGCGTCAGATATTCGTTTTGACACACTAGGGTCTCCTCGCTTGAAGTAATGGAACAATTTAGTTGTTCACTTTCTCAGTGCGTTCGGTGAAAGGCAGAGTCAGGCTGTAAGTTTTTATTGCATTAGGTCTGCTGTTAAAATCAAATCTATGAAGTTAAAGGGAGATTTAACTGGTTGGGTATGACACAGATTATTAAAAAATACCTTTTATGTCATGTCTGATATGTGGTCAATAAGCATACAAAGAAATATGATAATGACATGGGGTTGTTTGCTCTATTGCATATACTGTTGTGTTTATTAGAAAAATATGATGCAAAAGATCAGGCATGAGCTTCCATATTCAGACTCCATTTTATATTGTATACGACCAAGGAAGATCCCTGGGGGTAATTTTGCAGTTGGTAGTTAAACTCATTTGAAAACACAGAAATTATGATTTGATTAAAAATATATCAGCTGTCAGCTGAGTCAGCTGTAACACCTGAAATTGTGAGTGTGCTGAAAACTTATTTGCTACCCAGCAGAAAAGTCTGAACCGTTAGCTTAAAGTAATCAATAAATAGATAGCTAAAAGTTCAAATAGCTTGCAAATGAAATAGATATAATGTTGAAATAGTTAACAAATAGTGATAGATAAACAGTACAGCTAAAAGTTGAAGTATAGGCCTATAATTAAAAGTGATGGATAACAGTCAGTTGGCTAAAGATAAAATGGCTGAAATAGTTAAAATCATGGATATTGTTGAAACAATCTGCAGTTTAAATGGTTGGCTAAAGGTAATGGAGTAATGATTAAAATGACTTAAAGTAATAGACAGTTGAAATGGATAGCTAAAAGTATAGAGTAAATATTTGACAGTTAGCTAAAACTGATAGTTAAAGGGTTGAAATGTTCCACTCCAAGGTGGTAACTAGCACAGATGCCCACTTTTATATAGGAGTGCATTAAATAACATCCATCTTGAAATCAGTTCAAATAAACAGATTTGGGTGGAGTCAGTCAGTGGATACTTCAGTTCATGTGACTGTGGGCTGTGGAGGCATGTCAGACAAAAACGCCTCAGAACCACTGATGTGCTGAATGCTGTTTGCTGTAACATTTGAAGAGGTTTCTCTGTGTATTGTGCCCTCTAGTGGTTGCTTGGTGCTCTGTCTGTGCCTGTCAGTGTTCACCCTGCTGCTACAGAGCCTCTGGGTGCCACTTGAGATGGCCAAGGATGAACCTGCCGGGAGGTCACCTGAGGAACAGGGTAACTCACACACACATGGACATATATGCGGTTTAACTGGGCTGATCTGTGTCTGTTAAAACAATGGCCTTAACCTTTTTAATAGCAGAAATGTAAAAACATCCATGTATTCATACGCCCACATAACCTTGGTATCACAGATTGGGAGTAAAGTGAATCAAATGAAAATATCACAGATAAATGAAATTATAGAACAAAGTCAGATGTAATGAGATGTCATGACATTGAGCACTGACTGGAAAAATGTGGCTTTTTTCATCTGCACATCCGGTGAAGTGTACTGTGTCTTATGAGGGATAAGACCTCATCTAACTGTCTTCTCAATGTTAGGTGAAGCTTTGCTCACAATTCGTGGTGGGTCCTCCCATGTGTCTCACAGTTGTGGGTTTGTGGCCGAGATATACCCATGTTCAATTCAATTGTCTGGCTAAACTGTTTACCTGAGGGAGGGTATTTAAGGGGGCTGAGGACAGGATTGTTTGGGCAAAACCTTTTTCCTGGTTTACAAAGAAGAGACATGTTGTCAACAATCTCTTCCAGAATGTCTTTTTTATGCACCGATGAATAAATTAGCATATTCTGGCACTGTGCCTGCAGAGTTTTTGATCAATGAGCCATTCCTAAACATCATCAGGGGCATTTCGGAAATACACTTCAAAAGCTGCATTTAGTGTTTGAAGTAGTTCAGCGGTCTCCGAATAAAATGGTAATTGTATTTTTGATTTAATAATTTAATGTTGTCTGCATTATTTTGATAATAACAGATCATGTTTCCCTCTTCAGTCAGACCCGTTACAAAAAAAAGATAAATGATGCATTTCATTTATATAACTATCTTATGTAAAAAGAATTTACTTCTGAATTATATGAAACTGACGGAACCATATAAAGGAACCAATTTATGCATAACATTTATTTCTAAAATCAGACACAGATTTAACTAAAAAAAGAACAGAACTTTGACCAAATTTGGACAGTATGGCCACCACTGAAACAGTTTCAAAATATAATTAAAGAAGATGACTTTTTATCTAAACATCCTCGTCCATTCCTCCTCAAATTCTAGGAAAATTGTTTTTAGCAGACAATGTAATCCACCGGTGCTTCTCAGCCGCAGACCCACAATTGCTCCGTGCTTTGAGGACCCACCACAGCGTGTATACAAATGGCCCCCAAAAGCCACAATGATTGTGTTGAAAAATATACCACATGTGGGATGCTGTTGGTCAGCGCGCACAGTTAATCCGGCTCAAATTTATCACCAAATGCTCAGTTTTCAATCAGTCTGTGACAAATCCTCCATCTTACCAGGCAATTTGAGGTTATATTTAATCCTAAAATTAGCTCTTCCTGCCACACATCTGGCAGTGACATGAGTGAATTTCAGTTACATCTCATGGAAATTTGCCTGCTTTAGAAAAAAAAGATGATGGCCACCTACATAACTATAATTCTGTTTATTTTAACAGGATAACAGGATGCAACAGTAGACAACAGAACTGCCTTTTTAATGGTAGATTTTCTCTAAGAAAAAGAAATCTTGGCTCTGACACGAGGACATTTATATCAGTGGACTATAATTATTTTGTTAAAAAGTATTGTTGAGCTGTGAAAGCACGTGAGGACTATGTTGCATATCTTCTGTCTCCATGTGATGTGACCGTGTGCAGAAACATCTTATATTCTCTAGTATGTAATATGGCAAGTAAGCAAGAGTTATACACACATACACATGTATACCCACACATGTATGATTTTATAAGCTGCATATATATATAGGCCTTTACAAGCTTGGGCATATAGTTGTCACAGGATCCCACATCTTTTCTCCCATTCACCTTTCATTGCCTCTGTGCCCAAAGGGCCCCAGGGAACGTAGGTAGTGATATGCTGATAGTCAGCTGAGCAAACAGAGATGAAGTGACGTCACCAGTCTGTGGGGTTTTTACTGTGTATCACAGGGTAAAGCTCCATCCCCAAGGAGATCCGTATTCTGACAACAAATCAACCCTATAACTCCACCAGCGACCCCCACCTCACAAACAACCTGTCTGGTAACTGCAGCAGATTGTCTGACAGAGAGCTTAACTGTGAACGCCCCCACCTCAGGTCAGTCCAGCACGACACTGGAAGGCCTATCAGAGCAAACACAAGAGCTATAGGTTTCATTTAGACACTGTAACCCACCTTCTACGGAGATGAATGTTTTTGACAGTAGGTCTCGTGAATTTTAGAAGTGTTTTTTCTCTGAATTCTTCTCATTACTGATTAAGGCGGTGGTTCCCAACCTGGGGCTCATGACCCCACAAGAGGTTCCAAGATAAATTGGGTCATATTAAAATTAGAAAGAAAAAAAAACACTGCTCGATGCTCGCAACCTGAGCCTGCATGAAGGCCATAACCTTTGGTGAGGGGTCGCACGGAGACGTTTGTTTTAAGAGGCCACAAACCACAAAAGTGGTAGGGAACTACTGAGTTAGTGAACGCACAACACCTTACTTTAAACTGACGTTTCCACAGTATATGAGGTCAGCAATTTGCATTAACTTCAACCATGAAGGTGTCTGTGGAAACATTCACAAAAACATATGCATACACTATGTCTGTTTGAGTGTATGCCTCGGTGTGTATGTGTGTGTTTAATGGGAGATGACCACAAAGCTCCAGTCATAATTTCCTCAATATTTTCTTTTAAAAATGATGACTGATTACCATCTCTATCTGCCATAAAATTGTTCTTGTGGAAAATGTACCTCTGTAAAAATAATTAAATGACGTTACCCTCTAAATGGAATGTGGAAAATACACATGACCACAATCGCTGCTTCATTTGCAGTACATCAAGTTAAGAAAACAGCGTCATATAACCCTGCTGTTTCACATGATACACAGAACAAGATTTCCTATTCAGGAGAAGATTTGCTATGATATAACACACAGTTTCAATGCTTAAATGCGAGGATAGGGGGGAGCATATGATACTGTACATACAAGTTGTATGTATTTATTTTGTCATAGGTCAGCGTGGTCTTGGCTTTCGTCGGCTGGCTCTGCGATTGGAGGCTTTGAGCACTCAGGTGCAGAGGCTGAGCAGAGAGAGAGATGTCACCCAGCTGACCAGAGAGGATGTCAATCTGCTACTGCAGAGGTATTCAATAACAACTATTATTTAAAAAAACATATACGGATCTCCATCCTTCCATCCATTAGCTGCACCGCTTATCCTTTGAGGGTCGTAGCTGGGATTGGGTGGGGTACACTTTGGACAGGTCGCCAGTCTATATCGCAGGGCTGACACCTAGAAACAAACAACCATTCACACTCACTTTCACACCTATGGGCAATTTAGAGTCGTCATTTAACCTAACCTGCATATCTTTGAACTACACCACCTTGTTTATGGATCTCGGGACACATGAATACAGATGTGACTCAGTGTTATTGGAGCTGTGTATACAGTATAGAATTAGATTGTATACATGCATACAGTGTGCAGTGTTTGGTTACCTGTTAGTTTGCATTTGTTTTCCAGCTTTAGACAGGACCAGCAAGGCTTGGCCCGCCTGGTAGAGAGGGAGCTGAAGAGAGTGTCCCAGAAGCTTGATCAGCTCAGCCGTCATCACCACCATCACCATAAGTCTCACACTCCGCCACCGCACGATGACAGAGCACACATAGGTAAAGCCCAGACATTTATCACATAAAGCTTGTCTCGATGAATGTGTTATTTTATTATTTTTAGGGGAGTTTGTTTGATTTTACACGCTTCTTTGATTTGTCTAGGAGGACTGGATATATCAAATGAGAGTTAATGAAAAGATGCTTTCAAGTGCATCTTTCAGGCTTTTTATTTCTGAAAAATTTGAACTTAAATAACCAGAAATCACGAGATAAGATGTCAATAAACTGTATGCAGCATGCTCATGGTTACCAGCCTTAATGCTCTATGATATGAAGGAAAACAGAAGGATAAGGTAGGAAAAATATCTGCTCTCTGTGTGCCCACTTTCCTCTGAATAAAGAGTTACAGAGACAGTTTTTGTATTTCGATTTAGAGCGATAAAACAGGTGTATTAGGTTGTTACACTCAAATCCCTTTAGCTTCATTTTACCATGTACTACTTTACTAAAAGCAACTCATTGTCCAAGTTAATACAGAGATTTTAGGGTTTGTTCCAGTTATAACATGCTTTAATATTCTGCACCAAATAAATACACTCCGCCAGCTTCAATAATTGGCCAATTGCAAGCTTTTCTGTGGTTGCCTGCAGTGGTAGTGTGATACTCTGAGCCAAATGCACGGTTCATAGCCTCAATAGAGGTTAACCACACAGTGAAATTAACAAGCTGTGATAGTGGAGGGTGTGAATGGGGGGGTTAAAGGGCAGTAGGTACAGGTGGTTATGGGGGATGAAGTCCTTGAATAGAAGTTTAACAAGTCCCACAGAGCCAGCGCCAATCAACTGGCCGTGGGGAGGAAAAAAGTTTACATCTACACTACGACCCTCCTGAGAGGTGTCAGGTGAGAACTGGGTTACACACCCTGGTTGGCACGCGAAGGGTTGTGTGTGTGTGTGTGTGTGTGTGTGTGTGTGTGTGTGTGTGTGTGTGTGTGTGTGTGTGTGTGTGTGTGTGTGTGTGTGTATGTGTGTTAGAGTGTGTGAGAGGTATGGATGAGTGGGTGCATGCGTAACCTCCTTCCCTGAAAAAGGGAATTCATAAAGCTCGGGCCACACAGACACCATACCGTGCATATGTGAGGACACACACTTGTCGACATGCACACACATACTTTACTGTATGCACACCCCATGCCACCCGCATGCACACAAACACACACTTCCCCATCACCAGCCTGCTCACCCCTCACCCTCTTCCTCTCACATTACCTCACACCATAAAATACGACTGAATTACCCAGGAGTCCTTTCACCAGCTTGTCTGCTCATACCCTTGTTTTTGCAGCGGGAGCACTTTTTTTTCTTTTCAGCCGTGCTCCTACAGCATATCACTGTTTTTAGGCTTTCACACCTCAGCTATGCCTACGGGTTTTCTTATCTTTTTTTTCCCCTCTCTTTCCCTTTTTACTAGGTTGTTTTACACAGCTAAGGACTGTATATTTTGGCAAATGCTAGCATTGTAAAAGTGAATGTTTGGTAGGAGGCAGGTGGGTCAGGTGTGTGTGAGTGTGTTCATGTAAGTGTGTGTGTGTGTGTGTGTGTGTGTGTGTGTGTGTGTGTGTGTGTGCGTGTGTGTGTGTGTGTGTGCTCATTCCAGTTGATTGACATTGGCTAGAGATGGTGGGGGGGCTTACGGGAAAGGGCCTCTGAGAACACACTGCTTCTACTCTAATGCCTCTTACATGCATGGCAGCACTATACATCGTGCTGGTGGCTGCTATTCACATTTCAGTTGAGAGATTGTATATCAAAGTTATTATCCACTGTTCTGCATTACCCACATTGAGTTAACTTTACAATGCGCTTTTTGTTACTAAAGCCTTGACTGTGGGATAACGATGCATTCAAAATGGCCTCTACAAGAAAAACTGTGTGACGGCAAATATCTTACCCATAGGGCCCAATGACTGTGAGGTGCCAATGGATTCTGCGTATCCGGTGTGTGCCGAGAAAGTGGAGGTGAGAAAGTGGAAATATATGTGGTAGCATGAACTTCACGGCTGTGTGTGCACTGTTATGGCTGTATTAAACATCTTAATATTTTCAGTTTGATATTTTTTTCTCAGTATATGAGCAGGTTTGTGCTGGAATACCATTTTAATGATAATGTCAATAACGGGACAGTATAGTGGAGCATATATTTGTATTATAGACTCTGTGAGTATATATCAACCCAACATCTGTCTCTCTTGCAGTTCCTGCAGTCACGCTGGCAGTCAGACCCCTGCTATGCATTTTATGGGGTGGATGGTAGCACCTGCTCCATATTGACTTACCTAAGCCAAATAGAAGACTTTTGCCCCCCTCACCTCAGGAGGAACCACTCTGAACTGCCATGGCACAAGAAACCTCACACTTATACAGAAAAGGTACATTCACATCAAGTTCATGTCATTGTGTAGTACCGCAGTACGAATGCAGAATGATCTTGAGAGGATCTAGTTTACCAAAACACTATTCTGCCATGATTCCTATCACATGTACATACATGAGTTTCACATTATGATTGCTCACAGGCTGAGATACGAACGTCTCTAAGCCAACTGTATGAAGTCATCGGCAACAACAGTGGTCCTGCAATAGACTTCATCCGGTCCAGAGTGGACAGGATGTCTGAACAGTGGATACAGGCTGGTCTGAGGATGGGACACAACAGCAACAAGACGGTCTCCAACCAGATGAGGGTACGAGCAGCAGGTCATTCTGATGAGCATCATCTAGTTTTTATTTTTGGATTTTGAGGAGAACACAGTAGCTAAAATAATTCCATCATATGTTTAGATTTCAAAAACATGGGTGTATGAGTTTTCAGAGTGTTAGTGTGTAGATTCTAAGCACATTTCTTGTATTAAAATATTCAGCTTCTCTTTAGATAAAACATGTTTAACAATTTATTTTATACTCACAACTTCACTGAATATAATTTATTATATCGTACCTTTTAGAAGTTGATACCATGGTCTACAGAGACTTAAGCTTAGGAAAGCAATAGAAGTAAAGAAATGAGAATATAAAATAATATACAGTACCTGTTGTGTTTTGAACTTTAAAATGTGCCGTCATCCAGGTGCTGCTGTATCCGGGTGCCCTGGCTGGGACTGTTGGTCAGCGTTTTGAAGCCATGGTGGAAAGAGGGGGGCCTCTTGGGGAGCTGGTCCAGTGGGCAGACCTCAGTGCCTGTCTGATAATCCTGGGCCACAATATAACCTTCAGCACCTCACAGCACCAACTCCACAGGTTACCACCACTTCTGCTACTACTAGCTGCTTTCATCTAAAACTACATTATCATGTTTGTTTGGAAAGTATTGATTACATTGACAGGCAACAACATCTGCTATCACTAATATATGATATATATTGATAGGTGTCTGATCTATAACCACTTTACACTGAAGTGATGAGGGAGGCAAAGATCAGTGCAGAATGATGTTGAGCAGTTCTTGGTGTTATGTGTGTTTATTGTGACTGGTCCAGCCTGATAGGTGCTGCTCCTGGCCGAGGCAGTTGTCCAATCCAGAGGCCCCTGACCTTTGACCTCATCTATACCGACTACCATGGCCTTGCTCACCTTCAAGGAGCCATGGGACTGGCTTTTCAGCATTACCAGTACAACCACAATTTCTAAACTCATACTAATCTAATAACAGTATTGTTCCATTTGCTGATTAATTTAACATATTTACTTTATATTTTTTGAAATTTGACAATGATAAGTAAAGACTGACTTTCACTTAAATTATTATCATAAATAAATTAGCCACCAGTGTTAAAAAAGAAGCATAAAAAGTTTCCCTTGTATGACCATTTTATGTAACCTGCATTAGTCTGATACTGTTTTAATGTGGAGCAGACATGCTGTGATTTCACACCACACAGTGTGACATTTCAACTTAAAAATATAAAATGATAAAATATTCTTATTTAGCTTTCTCTGACTTCTTTGGCCATGCTATTTGTCCAGAACATCCAGGGCATTGTAAGCTTGACAAATAGCATTACACACTGAGTTGTTTGTGTTCATGTGATCATTGCTAAGTTGATAAACTGGAAGTAAATTTCTTTTGTGATAAACTGTTCTTTAAATCGTTCTAGGTGCCGCTTCAGAATCCTGGATTCTTTTGGCACTGAACCTGCCTTTAACCTGGGGAGTTATGCTCATAGACACGGATATAAAACATTGTGGGGCAGATGGGGTCTACAACCTCTGCAATACATGACCATGTTCCGTAAGTCTGTGCGTGTGTGTGTGTGCGTGTGTCTCTGTGTGTGTGTGTGTGTGTGTGTGTGTGTGTGTGTTTGTGTGTATATAGTTGTATTATACTGGCAAGTAGCAGCATCATGTAATGTGTTTACACCCTGCAATCATGCAAACATGTGACTCACTGTCTGTGTGAGAGCACAGCTGTGATAACTGTATGATGGTGACTCTGTGAAGAACAGAACATTGGTTCAGAAATGCACTTGTGGTCAGGTCAACAGTCAACATATATACGTATATATATATATAAATATACACACACATGCACATATTTATATCTTGCTGCCGCAGCGCTGATCCTTCACGCACACTCCTGTAAGCGTCCTCACAGTGAGAGGATTAATAGCTGAGGTTAAATAAACTTGGTGCCCAGACAGAGCTTTCATTCCAACACCTCTCCCTGTCATCTTTCCCACCCTGCTGGGAGATGGAGGCAAGCTGGACACACTGGGCCGAGAGCCACTCTTCATCCCTCAGCTTGAAACACTGTTTATTTGTCCTGCTGAGGAGGAGGAGAATGAGATGGCTGTTAGCTGATGGTGTGGAAAGGGCAGAAAGAAGGAGAGAGAGACGGCAAAACAGAAACAAAGACACAGAGAGAAGAAAGGAAGAGAAAGATGCTAGAGAGAAAAGCAAACAGGGGGTTTATGCTTCTGTTTTGAAACGGAGGAGAAGAAGATAGTTGACTGAAGGATTGCACTGAACTGTAAACAGACAGCAAGAAGACTGAAACCAAGAAACCAAAGGAACTGCATTCCTTCACAGCTTTTCCTCCAACCCCCACAAGCTGCACAATGTTGATCATGTCAGTGTATCGTTGCGTATCTCTGCTAATCTGATAGGTGAGTGTGTGAGGCAGTGAACCTGGACAGGTGTGAGAGACGAGTAGCGACAAATGGAACTGAGCCAGGAGCGGATTCTGTGCTGCTTTAAGGGTGAATGAGGAGAGATCTGGCAACAGCCTTTTTAAACAAGTACCTGGAGACAGGAGAGAATGACACACACACGCACACATCCACACACGCACGCACACACACACACACACACACACACACACACACACACACACACACACACATACACACACACACACACACACACCTTTGTTGGAACATTCCTAGTAAAGTAAATACTCATCTCTCACACCTCCCTCAGTGTGTCGGAGGGCAGCAGGGTGGCAGCTGCCTATCCAAACAGACCAACCTCAACCTCTCATATATGTAGAAATCTCATTTCCTTTAACAGCTGATTTATACTGCACCGTATGTTTTTCCTCTCTCGCAAAATTTTTATCTTAGCTTTCACCTGTGATCTTGGTCTGCGTTGCTAGCTATGTCTGTCCAAAAGTAACTTGTGATCCTCCAGTTACATTTCCCATAATGGTTTCTCTTTTTTGATGTCTTCAAGGAAGGTCTGTGCACGGGCATTCACAATTTGTGGTCATCTTTTAGTAAATTAAGAACTGAATTTAGACTACCTTTAAGACCAGTTTTGTTCTGTACAAATAAAGTAATCTAATACTATAGAAAAACATACAGACATACACATGCTTAAAGGTGCTATATATAAGCTTTTGCTATTGCTACGCAGCCGACGTTATCATTAACAGCTGTTTACTGCAGTCTAGAAAAACTTTGCAAGTTCAGCATCAGACTTAATTTCTTTACTTGTCTCCAGCGTTGAAAAGCAACGCCAATGTTTACTCTTGTTTTGCTTCTATATGTCTCGCTTCTTTTCTTCAACTGAAGTTAGCGTACCAACTAGCTACCCTGGCCTGTCCTGTAATACTGCTTTTCCATAGTGCAGCGTCCAGTTTGCCCTCAGTTTAGCATGAGAGGATGAAGAAGTAGTGCTGCTTAGAGTGCATGTTCTAACGTCTCGTCTTGTAAATGCAACAAAGCCTGAAGCTCTGGGCGAGCGATCGTTATCAGAGAAAACTTACATATAGCACCTTTAAAGACAATTTAGCTTAATCTCAAAAATCTTTTTCAGTTTTCTTGTAGAATAGTTATTTAGTGACGGGGGATTTCAGTGTTGTGTGCAAGTTGAGACCACAGATAAAATTCATGTTCTGTTCAATGTTTTTGTTGTAGCTCACACTCCTGATAACTCCTTCCTGGGCTTTGCGAGTGAGGAGGCAGTGAGGGCGGAGGTGAGAGAGGAGGAGCTGGAGAGCCACAGGAAAGACAGGATAGCAATTGTCTACGGCAAACAGGACTACATGTGGCAGGTATAATGACCAAAAGAACACAGTGTATGCACGTGGAAAAATGGTGAGCAAAGAAAAAAGATGTTGATGAATGCTGAAGATTTCCCTTTGTGTCCAGGGTAAATCTGAGTATGTGGAGGTGGTCAGTGAGGAGCTGGAGACCCATGCCACAGTCTTTCAGCCTCCAGGACACACCTCTAATCTGCCCAGCTTTATCAGAAACCACGGCCTGCTGACTCAGGAACACTTCCTACAACTTCTCCGCAGAGCCAAGGTCAGAATTGTGGACATGTATTCTTGTCCTGCCTTGTTGATGAAGGACCCTCATTAAGATGCGGCTTCCCTCCTTCCTGGCAGGTGTTTGTAGGCCTTGGTTTTCCCTATGAGGGTCCAGCTCCTATTGAGGCAATAGCTCTGGGCTGCATCTTCCTTCAACCACAATTTGACCCACCACACTCATCAGACAACAATGACTTTTACAAGGGCAAACCCACCACAAGACAGGTAGGTATAACTCCTCAAAGTGAAAAAAAACCCAAACTCATGGGAATTGAGAAAAGATGTTGCACATATATTTTTAGAGAAATAACGCTGTTTCTGTTGTTTTAGTAAAAAATATTTGAAAAAACATGTAAAAACTTTGCATCACAGATCTCCTCCCAGCACCCTTATGCTGAAGAATTCATTGGTAAACCTCATGTGTGGACTGTGAACATGACCAACAGCACCGATGTACGAGAGGCAGTCAAAGCTATCCTAAGCACAGAGGTAGCTTCGCTTCTGACTAACAAACTCACGGTTATACTGTATATACATATATCTCGACACACGCCTTGTCTTCCCCAAATTTATGTTACGGTAGCACTAAAGGAAAGTGTTTGTTTGTTTTTGCAGGTGAAGCCTTTCACCCCCCGAGAGTTCACCTGTGAGGGAATGCTGGAGCGGGTTCATGGTTATATCACTCACCAGGTGCAGAGATACACAGAAAGAGTCACAGGACACTGCCCTGCAATCTGTTATGAAATGTGTGGAGACAGAAATCTCAGAATGCAGTGGATATCCTTTTAAACCTATTGATTGTATCCGTAGAATCAAATCATCTACAGTAAAGCTTTACCGGCACATGTCTCTGATATCGGCCTTTCATGAAACATGAGTTATTAGCAGTGATGTCATCCACCTCTGATACAGCATGAACTATATCTACACCTTTATTCTAAATTTACTTTGTGGTCATTAATGCCAAATATCTTAATTGTTGATTTAAAAGGCTAATCTGTATGTATTAGGCAGGGCACTGAACAGTTAGTTAAACAAGATGAAATACTAACATATCGTAGTCAATATTGTTTCAAAGGCATTTACACACCACATACAGACAGAAGAGAAGCCGTTCAGATCTTGCTTGGTTCAAACTCTCATCGTTGTCAACTTTCTTTTTTTCTCTGTTATCATAAATCACTGTAGGACTTCTGCAGTAAATCTGTCCCTGTTTGGCCACCAGAAAGTGCTCTAAGGGTGCACCTGGGTCCCCTGGGCCAGTCGTGTGTGAGTGTGTGCCGACGCTCCTCCCTGGTGTGTGAGCCTGCTCTGTTTCACCACCTCAACAGTCCCTCCGCGTTCACCAGGTGAGAGGTCAGCAGACATAACTAAGCTTATTGTCTAAGACTTTGGGAACTTGTACAACATCATCACACAGTGGGGATTTACTCCCCAAAAAACAGAGCAATGTTAGAACGATACTACAGATGTTGAATAAGAAACGTAGAGATGCATGTGAACGCTGATAGATGCACTTTAGAAAATTGAACTTATCACTATTTTCCATTTTGTAGGCTTGGACTAGGCTGTTCCAGCGTGGGGCCCGAAATCAACCACCTGTTTCCTGCCTACAATCCTTGGGGTCGACACTGTGGCCTTCAGCAGGAGCCTCTACTGTTCAGTTGTGCTGGCTCTGACCCTTCGCACCGCAGACTGTGCCCTTGCAGAGCTCACCTACCTGGACAGGTGGCACTGTGCCCTGACTGCATCTAAACACAACTGTGAAAGAACCTGGGAAACAGCAGGGAGAGAAGAGGAAAAGGTAGTAGGGTTAGGGAGACAAAGGCGACCAATGAGCCATCTGCAGTGCGTACTGTATACGTGAAGAATTGATTTCAACCAAAGAAAGCAAGCTTCCAATGCTACTGAAAGTTTTGTGGTTTTGATTTTATACAGAGGCTGAAGGGTCCCAGTAATATGAAGGAATCCTCTCAGTCAGCACGACTAACATTTGGTTTTTCATAAAAATGTTGGAGTTACAAATTCATCACAAACACATCAAGTGATTGCTACTTGTCCTGCAGGCAGCCGACACTAGTGATTAACAATTATTAAAACAATATGAGAGAGGTTTTGCCAAATAATGAACATCTACGTCATTTAAATTTCTGTAGCTAGATTTGTCCAGTGCAATTGTTGTGTCAAGCTTTTGTTTTGTTTTTGTAATGACAGTCATTACTCAGGAACCAAAAATAAATGACATGTCATTTCGTAAGTACTTGAAGTGTTGAAGGATAATGAATTGTGGGCCTGGTGTTTCATGGTGCCTGATAAAAATCCCTCTTGTTGTTGTAGCTTTTTCTTGGTCCCTTAAGCAAATAATGAAGGCAACACGCACTTTAGGGAAAATTTGTTTAGGTGTATTTAAATGAAGTGGGAAGCGGCACCAAAGACCGTAAAGCCATTCAGTTCAATTCCAGATCACACATAGTACAGTGCACTTCAATATTATGCTAAATAAGTATCTAATCATTCATTCGTACACAGTAATGTAGCACAGTGGTCAGTGTTGCATGGGATTAGCTCCTCAATGTATCGCTGGCTGCAAATATTATCCCGGGCCTCAGAGGAGAGAGGGTGACAGCCTAAGTGATGAGGCTCATTATCTGAGCGAATCATGGATAACCTCTGGATGCCTTTGGGAGGTCACAGCCATATGACGATGATTATACTGTCATATAAACCACTGGTTCCCAACCGTCTTTGACTTAGGAAACCCCCTCCCAGCTCTGTTTCAATTCATGCCCCCGCCAGTAAAGGCAGAACCTCATTGTTTGTCTTTCAAACACATATTTTGCATCATTTAGCGGGATAAAGTCACTGAAGGCAGGATTAATTATGTTTTCTTGAGTTATTTTACTCGAAACTACACCTAAAAATGATTTTGATCAGAACAGATGACTAATTTTGCCCAGAGTTCTTGCATTTGCTTCAAAATTATTCCCTGATTGCTTCATGACCTACAGACCCAAGGGTATTTTGCACCCCAGGTTGATATGAACAAACATGGAAACTTTACATACAGTACATACAATGATTTGGAGAGGTTGAACATTTGAACATTTCCATGTCAGAAGCCTGAAAGGGTCACGCAGGCTTATCCCATCGTCCCTGCCTGCAAAACAGCTTGTGAAAGAAACAAATGATAACAACTAAAGGCCAAACTTCATCCCACATTCAGTGTTGTAAGTGCTACACTTACATGGCGCAGCTGTTAGCAAAGATGTCTCCAACACAATGGCAACAAGCTGCTGTGTTGAACTGGATCGATGTGAGGTTTTTCTTGGAAATGACGCACTCGTGGATGTTAATTGGCAGAAAAAGAGACCTTTTCTGCACCGATACACTCCATGTGACCAGAACATATTGTCGCTCCGGGATCAGACCGCTCAGGGTTGCGACGACAGAACTGGTCGACAGTGTGATTGACTAGTAAATGGCTGTGAAACGGTCCATGAAAACAATATTTGTGATGACTTTGGTGGATTTTGGTGAATTCATTTGGCCCTGTCAAATGTGACTTTTGTGTAATTAGCTGAATGATCCAAAGATGATGGAAGTGAAGTTGTGTTTATGTCAAAAGGCTTTTTGGAATAAAAGAAAATAAAAGTTGCTTTTGACTCAGAGGGGCGTCCCTGAGACATATTTTAGGAAAGTGATGTGTCATTCCTGGAGAGTCATGTTAATTCATATCAGTTACATGTGTTATGGCATATAAAAGCTGTCACTCACTTCCCTGGGGGCTGATAGCAGAGGGTCAAACGAAGGGTTCCAAAACAGCACGGGGTTGTATATGTAGTATATGGAGCAAATGTGTAAATGTGGACAGACAAAGATTTTAGTGTTGCACACGATTGCCTACGGACCTCACGCTGAATGGGGCCGTATATGAGTGCAAAAACTGACAAAGTCCATATGTTTGTCAGAAGCCCATTTGATGTTGTTATGCAGTGATGTGTTTCAAGAAGACAGTGGTGTGGATAATTTAGTTCTCTGGGTTAAGTGGTTATCGCTGCAAATTAGTTTTATGCCTAAAGTTCATCTTCAAGGCTCAAGATAAGTAGATTAGCTATCTTTGTTCATTCCTTTTGCTTGCTGTCATTCAGATATCTACAAACCATGTTTAATGTTTTTATGTTTATTATGTGAGGTTTTCTCGGCAGATCATACTCTGTGTGACTGTCATTATTCATGCGTGTGAAAATTCCTAAATCAAGAATTCAAGAGCAGAAAGACTCTTAGCTGGATACAAACAGTGTTTGCAATCTGGGGAGCTTGCTGACTTTTAGTAGGGTGCCCAAACTTTAGCACAGAATCACCAATTCATTTTTTTTCCTGTTTATTAAGATCATTAAATAAAAAAGGGAGCAGGGCAATAACAATTGAAGAAATTAAGTTCATCTACAGACATGTTTTAAATTATGTAAAAATACTCTGCTATGATTAATATTGTGTTTAACATGGTTTTCAGAAAAATTAATAAATAAAATAAAAAAAAATAAAAAAACTGGGGCTGGAAGCACGTCTACACTTACTTCCTCATTGAGAAATCTGGATCAGGCCTTGTGCCCCGCGCTGCTCGCGCCAGGTTCACAGGTGAAACAGCAGGGCCAATCAAGACGACTACTGGAGGAAACATCGGAGAGACTCTGCCACATGTTTGAGCCTCAGTCAGACCCAGACTCAGGAGTTTTTAAAGGAGTTTGTTGTGCACCAAAGTCGGCGACTAGAAGACGTATCAGAATGGTAAGTGTAATTATTTGTTTATGTTGTTTGTTAGCTTGTAGCTGGCAGTGGCTGACACGGTGTTAGCGGCGGTGCTAATGCAAACTCTCGCTCTCTGTGCTGACAAGTTTTTGGTGACCAGTGACTCAGCAGTGTGTATCAAGATGGTTAGTGTTAAAGGAAACACGGGAGAGACTCAGCTACATGTTTGAGTCTCAGTCAGACCCAGACTCAGATCAGGAGTGTGTTGTGCACCAAAATTGAGCATCTTTTATTTGTTTATGATGTCTGTTAGCTTGTGAGTGGCAGTGGCTGACTCAGTGTTTGCAGTTGTGCTGATGTGAACTGTCGCTCTCTGTTCTGACAAGGTTTCTGGTTTATTTTTCCCGCCTCCCGTCCCTGCACATTGATAGGATTGGTTTCTCAGGTTAGATGACGAATGAATACCTGGCTGTCCGAATCCGTTTTTATGACACTGTTATTGGTTCACTGCAGTTGCAAGGTGGAAAGGCGCAGTCATGGTGTCAGCTGCTTATTTTGCTCATGATATGGCTTGTATTATATAAAAAAACACCATATGGACATATTAGTAAGGTTAAAAAGTTGATTTTCATTGGAGTGGGTTTTTAAATGTGTTGTCTGCAGGGGTTGCCTTATTCCATTAAAAGAAAAAAAAAATCAACATCTTTCTTATTTGACAAGGGATGCATGGTAACAGGTTTAATTTTTAGCATGTTCACCATCTTAAAGGAATAGGTCAGGTTATTTGACGTAGGGTTGTGTGTAGCACTTATACATAATCAGTGTATTATCTGCAGTAGATTTGGATCGGCAGACACAAGTACCAGCAAGGAAGCTGAGTGATGTGCTGCTGTGGACATCCCCAAAAACCTGTTTTAGCAAAAAAAAACTGCTCTCTGAAACAATATACATTGCTCAGTCTCTGTGCTGGCAATTCAGTCATAAACCATGCTGATTGTAGTGGGTTACATGAGTGTGTGTAAAAAATCTCTTATTAATCCGTTTAATATTTGTTGGGATCTTTCAGTCTGGAGCAAAGTGATGGACTGACTGACTGACCATACACTGAGCCGTGCTGCTTACATGGCTAAAAATACTGTCAAATGGGAATCCTTGGGATCTTTGGTTTGTTTGACGTCCTACAAATGCTTGACCACCCATTGCACTGTACTTGCAAGTGTCTGCTGCATACCACCTCTGCACGTTGAAATAACGATTAGACTGTTAAAAATAAGAGATGATTGATGGAGGAAAAAATAAAAAAAAACCAAGAGGAAACATGAACTTGTGTTGGGTTCAGTCAGACATCATGGAATGTCCATGCACCAGTAGAGGTTCAATAATGTTTATATGAGTGCTTTTTAATTTTACATGAGAGACAGGAACTCTTTGAGGCACACAGGGACTTATTCTCCTATACCTTTTAACTGTGGAATGCAGTGCCAAATCAAACTTTGCTGCCAAGAAAAATGAGATCCTATAGAAGAAAAGCAACAGAGTTTCACTTAAATTTGAACTTTCAGCTAATGTCATATCTGTCTCTTTGTATGACAAAGATTCACTTTGAGAAACCTTATGCTACAGAGATTTTGCTGTTTTTCAGAATTTATTTTTGTGTCACATACATGAATTTACTTACAAGTTGGGGATGACTAAGCAGAAAAATAAGATAAAGTTTACATCCAGTCCAAAATGACTTCCCCCTATCGGGGCTCAATATCAACGTTTAGTTACACAATAACTCAATGATGTAACTCACCCATGTCTTTTTCTTCTTGAGAGTTACTGGAAAATGTTGCAACCCCCATGATTTGTTGTTATTGCTGTATTATATTTGCATGATTGTGTACTATGAATCACACTGTTTACATTGGATCTTCAAGTGTTTCCCAATGCTCTTGTCGTTTCCAGTCAAACACAACTGCAGATTGAACGAATGCTCCCTCTTTTTCTAATTTATTTGGTTTCCTGCCTGCTTCTTTTTTTCCCTCCTCTTCACATCCATTCAACTCTCTTATTCCTGTCTCCCCTTCCTTACTACATCTTTATCCATGTTAAATTCCCTTGTAATCATGGATTTTGATCCAGGACTGATCAAGTCGGCTTTGTGCTTAAGAGTTCAGAGAAAATATGTGTTCTGTGCATGATGTATCACTTCTGATTTTAATCTAAATGCAGATGGGTGAGAAAAGTAACTTGTTATACAAATAAGGGACATACTTATTTAGATTGCTGCATATCATTGGATTACCTCCAGTTTCTGCTGTACACCATTTGCTTACCACTGTATTTCTTCAAATGCAACGGAAATTGGCCGAATAATTTGTATTAAATCACTTTATGGCCTGTTCCGCTACCTCTATAGATTTGTTGATTTGCAACAGCCAGCTGTACCCTAAAGGGGGCAGTGTGGTCAAGCTAAACCAGCTAACACCAGCCTAAGTTACAGCACACCAGTTACAAACATCAGAAACCTGCTCAGGGAGACGAGTGACAGAGATGAAAACAGAAAAAGATTTTTTTAAAAAGAGAGAAAAGAGATTTTTAGAGAGAGAAGGAGGGAAACAGAAATACTGTAGAGGTGTTAGGACACATGGAGACACTTCCAGTCCTCTCTACAGGTAGCCTTCAGTTCATTCCTCCAAACACACTTGCAAAAGGGGGGAGGGAAGAGCAGCTTTATTACCATAAGAAAGCAGCTGCTTTTATTGAAACCTGTTATTGGCGTGCCAAGATTACACTGAACAACAACAACCCTCCTCCCTGGAAGCCAATAAAATGCTGACAACAAACACTTGGCTTGCCTACAGCGCTGTTAGAAGCCACAGAGGTTGGCCTTAATGATACTTGGTAACTATTACAGACTATTAAAGTAAATGAATAAAAGAGGAACAGAACGAGAGAAAGAAGGGAGAGAGGAGCAAACTGATTAGTTCAGAAGTTGTTTCCAGACATAACGTAGGTAGCTGACTCATTGTAGGGCGGCCTCAAGGAGATGCACTTCTTTGTTGTGTGTAGCTCAGTTGTTGGACGAAAAAGCTTGTTTGTGTGCGTGTGTGCGTGTGTGTATACGCGCCAAGAGATAGATAGATAAAACAGAAAAAGTTGCTCTTCCTGATGTGCTGTTGCATCCATCAGCAACACACTACAGGCCAGAGAGCTGTGGTGTATGGTTGAATGGTTGTTGCATTGGGGCAGGCCTTTCTGTGATTTTCCCCAAATGTCTCATGTCAGTATTCCAGCAATCTCATCACACCTGAGTAACTCTGAGGCAGACGGGATCCGGTTCACCTCTCTTGTACGTGTGTGTGTGTGTGTGTGTGTGTGTGTGTGTGTGTGTGTGTGTGTGTGTGTGTTTGTGTGTGTGTGTGCGTCTGTCTGTCCAGAATGCTGCTAATCCCATTGTCTTTATGTATGTATTCGACTGAAAGCATTTTGTGGCCTCTTGGGGACAGGAGAGGTCATCTGAGCAGGGAGAGATCTTAGTAAAAGCAACCACAAGATTAAATGAGATTCTAGAAAAACATGCTGCAAAAGGTACAACAGAAAATGCATAAACATAATTTTGCAGGTCCCATTTGTACCTATGCAGCGGACAAATTTTTCATGACATTTTGCAATGAAAAATTGGAGAGCAACAAAAATCTTCTCTCATTCTAGTGTTCCTTAAATTCTAGACCTCGATTTCCAACTTCCTCTCTCCATTCCTCCCTCTTAACACACAGACTACAGAGGAGAAAGTTGTGAAGAAACACAGAGCTACCAGCTAACGCCTGCTAACCCCAAGAAAGCCCTTGTCATCTTTCATCCTACACCTCTGAATTGCCTTCATTTTCTTGGGGCCCATAAATTGGCTCTCGTTGTCCCATAAATGGCTCCTTTTGGGGTGGGATTTATAGTGAGGGGTGGCAATGGGGTGTGTGTGGGGGGGTATAAAACCCACCTTTTGATGTCCCCTCTGCTTAACAGGCAGAGCAGACGTGCCTGCCCATATGCTGCATGGTGCTTTTGCCACACATTGCTAGCGTGCGACTCTCGCACACACAGGCACATTAAAAGATATTAAACTGCGTTTCTGCTTTCATTCACAGTCATGGGATGTAACAGCCAAGCAGGGTGGTACACGTTAAGCTGTGCCACTTCCTCGGCTGTAATTAAAGCCACCCATGCAGGGGGGTCTCTAAAAGTCTTGTTTTGCTACACCCCTGATCCTGACCTTTTTAAAAGGAGAGGGTGAGGCTTTTCTTTTTATCACACTGTGGAATAGGTTGGAAAAATAGGCTGGAGTTCATTTCTGGGTGGTGATGTGGTTTTTCTGTTGTTTTAATGTCCACTAAGTATTTGACAGATTGACCAAATTCATCAACCTAAACAAACACTATGGAAATTATTAAAAAGGAAACTTGTGTTAGAATGGCTTCAGAAACATTTCATCACGGTTTTGATGTCACAAAATCAAAGTCTCTACTCTTTCTCTGGTCCTGCAGTTAACACTGGATAACAGATCTGGTACCTTTATAGCAGACACAGCCGTGTTGTTAAAATACTCTACAGATGGATGACATATTAAAGTAAAATCCATTCATATAACATTAAAGTGTTGGCCCACCACAACCCACCAACACTGTCTGTGCCAATATATAAGTTAATATCTGGGCAGGAACTCCGAACCAGTAGGGGGGAAAAGACATGGTTATGGTGGTGGCTCACTATTATGAAATATAATGCATACAATGTTTAGATGGTAGGAGGCACGACTTAAACAACATTGTAAGATCACAAGTCAAACTTCACATCAGTGGCTTTTCAAGCCCACTGCAACCCACGACGATCAGTGTTGACGTCAAACCCAACTCATCCTGTGGCTCCGTTAATGCCAGAGCATATGATTAACATCATTTTTATACTAAACTCTTAAGTGACCCCTCATGCCCCGTATGGAAGCATGTGCATCATCATGTTTTCAGATCTTTCCTTTAACGTGTCATAGGTGAAAAAGGGCATATGGTTGTCAGAAGAGACCGGGGTCACCAGGCTAAAAGTGATTGATACCTGTCATCTATATATATATATATATATATATATATATATATATATATACTGAGGCTGATT
Source organism: Seriola lalandi dorsalis (assembly GCF_002814215.2). NCBI lineage: Eukaryota > Metazoa > Chordata > Actinopteri > Carangiformes > Carangidae > Seriola > Seriola lalandi. The sequence continues at coordinate 917,619 of NW_019525017.1, read as the reverse complement.
CTAAATGAGGAGCAGCTGGTCGTGCAGTCAGAGGGTGAGCAAAGGTGGGAAACTCAATAGTGACGGCTGTTGGGCACGTGTAGAATGAGAGGAGAGGTTAGTATGCAGAAAAAAAAGACATTTCACTCACTTTTCTCTGCTCTTTCTCTCTCTACAATAACCATTCATTTATCCTCCTTTTTTCTTTCCAACTCACCTTCCTTTAACGCACAACCACCTTCAATCTGCCATTTTAAATATTCTTCCGTTTTATACCTCTTTCTTTTTCTGCCCACTACACTCTCTCTCTCTCTCTCTCTCTCTCTCTCTCTCTCTCTCCACGGCAGATGAGCCAGGTGATAGTGACACAACCAGCTGTATGCCAGTTACCACGGCGATGACAGCTGCCAGCCCAGGTGCACAGGCAGCTGGGAAGGCTAGGAATGTGTGTATGTGTGTAAGTGTGTAAGAGAGAGAGGGAGACATCTATGACACTGGTATCTGTGTGTATGCATGCTTCTGTGTGTGTGACAGAGATAGGGGGGAAAGGGACCTGGGTGCTGGTGAGGACACAGGTGTTGTAGTGATGGAGGGAGCGTGGGAGAAGGCTGGGAGAGGAGAGAGAAGAGCAGCGGGGAGGAGGGAATTTGACCTCTCACCCCTTGCGTCGTCTGGGCAGTTCCCAAGATCCATCTGCAGCGACTCGGATGTACCTCGACGTCTGCTCATTGTCTAGACGTTTGTCCGTCACTTGGCGCTCGTCTCAGCGAGTGTAATTGAGTCAAGACATGAAATCATAGCAGGAAACACGAAGCGAGCCTAGTTAGAGCTCAGATGACATCAGCTTGTTAAATTGGGGCCTGTCAAATAAAACAAGGTTATGAGATGAACTAGAAAGATAATGAGTGAAATCCTGACCATTCCCACACTGTTGGAAGTTTTTTCTTTGCTATTTCATTGATGGTTAATGTGCTATTGAGTCATCACAGCAAAGCACATTTCTCCTGCAGTGCACCTGTGAGACAAGCGCAGATGATACAACTGCCATCCTTTCAAACGGCCTCTTTCTTTTCCTCTCTTTCGCGCTCTCCGTCTCTTCTGGGAACATTCCAATCTACTCCTCTCCTGCTCCCCACCTTCTCCTCCTCACCTCCTCCCCCTTCTAACCCCTTTCCCTCTCCTGAGAGCGGGAGGCCGCGGTGCCATCACTCACCACTTGGTGATAACCGGCACAAAGGGGGCCTTGGTGGCCCCGGCTGAGGCCGCTCGACGTGCACCGCCACTGGGGAGAAAGTGGAGGAAAGTCCCCCACCTCTCTCAGCTCCCTCCAGTCCTCCATCGTCCCCACCTCCTCATATGATGAAAACTCTGTCAGTGCGGATTAGGAAGGAGCGGTGTGCGTCAGCGGAGGGAATAGCAATGATAAAAGCTGTGCCGCCGCACCTCTGCATGTCCATCCCTCTTTCAGCTTACTCACTATTTGTCACTTTATACCAATTTTGGGATTCCAGACCTCTTTATGCTGCTGTCATGTTGCCAAACTGTTTTATGTGAAGTTTTAATGGGCTCCCATTTAGCCTTGCTAGTGTATTTTGATGATCAAAGGCAAGCTTTTTATTGTATACCCAAGTCAAGTCTTTGAATTTCTCCGACAGTAAAGTTGATTCTCACAGGTATCCACACATACAGTTTGTAGTAAAACAGCAGGGTGAAAATGACACATAGGTTTTAGTGATTGTGTGGTCTCAACTGTCTGTGCGTTGCCTTTTCATATTTTAACAGATGAAATCATATTATAAATATGGGCCAAAATTTGGGATATATGGCAGAAAGATGAGGTCTCTAGAGCCACAGTGCGTGATGGCGAGAAAGGAAGGGAGGTTGGATGACGACGGCGGGCGCTACGAGGGCACAGAACTGGAGGATTCTGGGATGGGGAAAGGGGCATTAGGTTGGGGGAGGGCGATTTTTGTCCTCAGGCTGGCACAGCAACGGTCTCGCTTCATGGTGAGAGAAAATGGGCGCCGAAGAAGGGTGGTGGGAGGGTGCAGGCTCCGAAATTGATTTCATGCCGGAGTCAGACACAGCCCCAAGGAAGGAATAATGTGTGTGTGAGTGTGTGTGTGAGTGAGAGAGGAAGAGAGACAGAGTGAGGGAGTCCAGTGTGAATTCTGAGGGGTACACAATGGCAGAAGGAGAGAGAGAGAGACCGAAAAAGAGAGGGGCCGACCTGCATCAAAGAGACTGGATCTGCATGAGAAAAAGCATGTTGCTATTTTTCTGTTGACATCGGCAGCAAGCAGCAACACAAAGTGGGTGATTGTTGTTTACAGATTCTTTCAGTTCCACAGATTCCCAAACGACAAGTCCATTAGACTATATTTTCAGGAGACAACAACCATTATTTTATTTAATATGTCAGTTCAGATAGATCTAAGAAAATATGTATATTTCCATGAACATTGACAAAATAAAACTGGAGCAAAGTTGGACTAAATTCAAATATCATTATCCCCTTAAGGCAATTAAATCTTACTTATTGAGGATCATTTCACTTACGAAAATTAACATATTTTGTTATTAGAAAAGTCTCAGTGCACATTGCCATTTATGTAAAACATATGCAGCAGACTATCTGTGATCCCCATACACTGCATAATAGTGAGACCTTGAGGAATGGATTAGAAAATTGAGGATACGTGCCATTTAACAGTCATTTGAAATTCAGACCGTTTCCGCCTCCTAATGTCTCTCCCACACACACATCGCATTCGTGCACAATTGCGCAGTCGGAATCCATCTCATTTAAGTATTCTCACACATGCACACGAGTATACACGCATGTACGCAGACATGCTCACAAAGTGCATACCTTTTGAAGAGTGAAGAGTGTTTTGAAGCGGTCTGCTCCACAGACCACAGACCTGCACTGATGCCTTTATTCGTGCTCATTACATCTATCATGAACCCAACTCAGCCGCTTTCTTCCGCTGTCCTCTTCCCTCCTTTGAGTTTTGTCTTGTGTAGGTTGCCCTCGCTTTTCTCTGCCCTCTTACTTTTAGTCCATCTTTCCCTTGATCTCCTTCCTTTCCTTCTTCAGCCTCTCTCCATTCCCTCTCTCTCCTCTGTCCTTTCCCCCCTTCTTGGCATCGGCGGCAGCATCTCTTTTAAGACACATGTCAAGGGAACTGTCTGCCACTTTCAAAGGCCTTTGTGTCCGGCCTTTCTTCCCCTTAATTTGGTTTCCCCAAAACACTTTCCCATAGCATGGCCGTCTCGCCCCCTTTTCTCCCAGCTACCCTTCTCCTCTCATCTCCCCCTCCCTCTCATTCTTCCAACTGTCTTAAATACGTTTTATTGAAGACGATATGTGTAACGTCAGGGTATCTCAGACTTTTTTGTGATCTGACATGATTTATGAACATACATGTTAACATATGTGGAGGTAATCAGGATATAAGTCATGCTAAATGTATTCAAATGCAAATCCGGAACCGTTTACATCTAAAAATGAGTCTGTTTTTCTAACAATCAGTTTTGTCCGATGTACTTTAAGGAGTGATGACGAACTTATGATCAAATTCATAAAAAAATTAATAAAAAAAAAAAAAAAAAAAAAAATGAAGGAAGGAAGTTCCTAAACATGGTGGACACACTTCGTTGTAGCAGGACCTCCAGGGCATCCTGGGCATCCGGTTTCAATGCTGCCCTCTTCCCATGACTTCTTTGACCGCATAGGTTTCTTCAGGGAGCTTCTTGTCATGGCAACGCTTACCAAAGTATTGTTCTGTTTGCAGGCTGAGTAAGAGGGAAGATGACCTCGGAACAAAAGAGTGTATTTATTTATTTGTTTTGCGAGACAGATGAACGACGCGGTGCGGATGACACGTTCAAAGTTTTTGCAGCAGAAAGTTGGCAGGAGAAATAAATTCTGGAAACAAGTGTGCGGAGCCCCTGGTGGGTGCAAGTGACGGCATTCGTTCCTCACGTGTGTGTGTGCAGCGTTGCGGTGTCCTCACCTCAGGCAGACACATGTGGTTTTAATCCACCACATACAGACAGACTCCTTCACTCTATCTGCATCTCTTTCTCCTCCCAAAAACCTCTCTCGTGTCTCTTCATCTATCCCATCAGTCCCGCCTTTGCTCCCATATCTACGTCTTTGACAGCAGCCTTCCTTTCTTTCACCGTTGTGTATTTCTCATGTCCCTTGCCAACATGTTTTCTACATTGTTTCACCTTTTTTGCTGAAGTCTTTCTTCCTTCTTTCCCCCACTTTGTCTCTACTGAACACATCAGCTTTCGCTATACTTGTCATCCACTCTACTCTGAAGTGTTTGAACTATTTTCCTACAGGAGCATCGCAACTGTGTCACTGCAGGATGTATTACTTCCCTCTCACATCCCACTGCTTTGAGAGAGTCATGCCAAAAACATCTCTCTTCTCCAGAGATGTGTGATTGTGTATGTGTGTGTGTGTGTGTGTGTAGTGTGTGTGTGTGTGTGTGTGTGTGGTTGGAGTTGTTTCCTAAACCATGAGGAGTCAGAGAAACATACTGTGTGTGTTTTATAACTGTCCAGGGACTTAAAAAAAGCCAAGATCTGGAGTAGATAATCTTTTCTTTGAGGTGTGCTTGTGTGTGTGGGCAAGTGGCTAAGTAACTGTCTTTCCAAGAGACAGTTTTAAAAGCATAATTGTGTCCAAGTGTGAGGGAGACATGGCCTCTTGGTGCTGAGAACTTTAGCATGATAAAAGCGGATGGCTGAAAAGGAGATGTCTTTATTGACCCGTCCACCTCATGGAACTTATTTCATCCCCTGCTGGAGTCTTGAACTGCTGTTTACAGTAATGCTGGATGTTTCCACAGCTCTGAAGGAAAACAATGAAAAATCACTTAAAGTTTGTCGAGTTTGTAGAGTGGTTTCAATTTTGACAGCCGGAAGAGCGCCAATGCAAACCGTCCTCGTACCTCTTTGAAAGTTAAAGGGTGGGGGGCTGTGGTTGAGTTGGACTCTGTCGCAGAATCAACAATGGGATTGCATTACCAAGACTATAGTAACTTCGTGAAAGCAATGAGAAATAAGATGCTTTTAAAAAAAGGTTTACCCAATTTTATGGCCTTTCTCAGAGGGATGATGGTTATTGAGAGTGATATGGAGTGAGAGTGATACGGCCAGGGTCAGACCAAGTCCTCTTGTGCACAACAAAACATCAGAGAGGCGTGCTACAATGGAAGGATCATGATGGAGGACATTTGCTTCTAATTGACCTCCACCCTCTCGACTGGGCCCCCCACTCAGGCGTGGCCCGTTGCCCCGAGTAACCCCACGCAGCATCTCCACATCCATGAGTGGTGAATAGGCGCACTCTCACTCTCCCACCTTCCATTGACACACACAGCCATGTACCTTTGGCCTGAGAAGCAGGGGAGAGGTTGTTTTTGCTGCCTGAAATCAACCAACCATCAAACCGCTCACAGCTGGGACCCAGCACCATGACCTGGGACCAGAGCTCTGAGGAAACTTTGCTTCCTCCGGAGCGACGTCAGATAATTCAGTGATGGTGGCAATATATGTGATGTCGAGCTTCACTAGTGGTTGCGCAAATGTGCTGTAAGGCTTCCTTTTCTTACTGGCAGAGACAGTTTAGATAACTACCCAGAAAACAAAGAGAGAGGCACATGATATGATTATAAAGTACCTGGGATTGTTGAAGTGACATGAAAAGTTAAAATTATGGTCCTATTTTCCACAATCAGTTAACCTGATGTCAAACAACTCAGTGAAATTGGCCATTTATTTGGTTTCCAAATGAGACAGGCTACCACTTCAAAGAGATTGATTACCGCTGCCAAGCATGCATGAAATCGCAAGACATATTTTCAGTTGCAGCTAAATTATTCCAAGCTCTGTATTTTGAAGGGTAGACCTTTGCTGATGGTTCAGGAGTAAGGCCGCACGCATGCACACACACACACACACACACACACACACACACACACACACACACACACACACACACACAACAATACAGGCAGCAACACACTTACTTGCACAAACACCTCAGCTCAGACAGCCAGACTGCCCAGACTACCCCCCCCTTCCTCTGACTGTTTGTGTAAGCGAGGACTCAAAGTGGAGGAGGGTGGGATGTGTGTGTGTGTCTGTGTGTGTGCGTGAGATATGGGGGGAGCAAGGAGAATAAAAAGGAGAGGAGCCGGTGATCTGACAGCCTTTTGATGGCCGCAGGCTGGAAACAATTTTGGGGAGGGGGGGTGAATTTAATACAAATTCCTCCCAGCGCAGCCATGTGTCCCAGTCGACCTGAGCTGCCCCAGCACACCTCTGTAGAAACTCACACCCGCCACCCTGCCTCCCCCTCCCAACCACCTCCACGCTTTCCAGCATGCTTAGCTGTCACTCACGGCCGCCTGTCACATTCTCCTCACGCTTGATGTGTCCTTGTTTGTGTGCATAAGAAATGTGATGTTTGAAGAGAGAAGTATTCTGGGAGTCAATCATCTCACAGCTGAGAGTGACAGTTGATGGCCCCGCTGGAGGAATCTAGTTTCACAGTACCTGAAACTGGTTTGTCTCAGCAGACCTCACCATGTAGGTCTAAGAATGTAATCCTGTGGCGGCTCAGCTCCTGTCATAAGGTGCTGTGACTGATCAAATGATATATTGACTTTAAACAGAGCTCTGCTGTATGGGATTGGTTTATGGAGTAAAAATAAGACATTGTTCAGAGGGAATTATGTAAGTTGCAGTTGACGGCCTCATACTGTTTCAACCTGTCTGCCATTAGTGCATCATTTGTTCTACTTTTGATCAAATAGGTCATTTGTGGTGAGGATTAGACAAAGATTATACTTACCAATCATTGTTTCAAAGCAGCACGGCCTGCTCCAACTTCATCGTCCACTCTTCTTGTAAAGGGATACCCTACACTTTTCTGCACCATTGGCAAGCATGATTGACCACAATTAGGCCAATTACAGCCAATTTTAATGACTGGGACAAATTGATGACAGGGTTTATGGGAGCAGCTGTCCTCATTTTCACCATATTACTCTCATCAGGCTGGACATCCCTGAATGAACTGGAGAGGCTGTTGGAAAGGTGGGGGAAGTTGCAGGGTGGAATGTACCGTACATGTGTGGAAGCGTAGGCGAGGGACTGGAGGCCTTTTTCTGTGTGAATGCAAGTGTTAGGGTGAGTGAGTGAGTGTGTGTGTGCATTTGTGTGTTCGGGTTGGTGTTGAGTCACGTCCAGGGCTGATCTGTAGTCACCGCTGAGCCAGAGCTGCAGGTGTCCCTGTGCCCCGTCGATTGCAAGCCGCCTATTTTTCCCAGGAAAATGCTTTCAACCGGAGTTGGGTTACTGCAAAGCAGCGCGGACATCTGAGAGACGCCAGGAATGTCCCTCCCCATCAAAGGGCAGCATTTGGCCATTTTTATATCTGCAATTAAAAAGGGAACAATAAGAGGGAAGAGAGGGAATGAGTGCGAGGATAGAGTGAGGAGAGAGTGAAAGAGGGTTGGAAGAGAGGGAAGAAGCAGAGAAGGAATGTCAGCACCTGCTATGGCAGCATGTGCTGCCAAAGAAAAAATGGTTGCAAAAAGAATGATGAAGTATGATTCTGCCCCTCCCCCGTATTATTTTTAATAAACCCTTTAATAAAAGGGAATGACCTCCCTTGACCCCCTGTTTGCATCTGGTTGTAATTGTTGGGGGAAGCACCTTGCCAAGTTCGGGGACTGAAAAGGAAGCTGGGACCTGTGAAGGTAAACTAGTCTCCTGTACATGAGCTGCTCAGTGGCCAAAATGTTACCATCATTTGCTTTGCAGCGTCGATTTGGAGTCTAATATAGTAGATATCAGAAACAAGAAACTAAACCAACGCAAATCAACACATCTTTAGTTTGACTAGACAAATTCACAAACTGGCGAGACCAGATTACCTGCATTGCAGTGACAACCATTGCACTATAATGTATTGGTCCTCAAAGATATTTTGTCCAAATGCCTTTATCTACAGTGGCCCTGAGAGCTCAATGAAGTGCAACTTAATAAAACACATGCAAAGACACAAACATGCAAAATTCAGAAAACATCTTCATCAGTTTGACAACACATGCCCTGCAAACACTCACAACACATGCAAATAACTTTTGCAGCATGTGTGTATTTGCATGTGTTTTGAGTTTTTGCAGCGCGTTTGTGTTGTGTGTTTTCTGAAGTTGCAGTGCGTTTAGCTCTCAGGGCCACCATATTTTTTCACTTTACCTCTACTCAATCAAGTCTGGATATTATTCATCAAAATATAATTGTTTGAAGACCTAGTTTGAGTTTCCCCCTCAGACACTCTTTTTTTAAAAATTCTGTACATAACTATTTCTGTCACTTGCATTGCCACTGACTTTCACTCCATCTTCCATTGTGGCCATTGGAAACGGGTATCAACACAGATTTTCAACATATTTATATAAAATGTTGCATGAACTAGTTATGTTCAAGCACAACACGCCTCTTACTGCCTCTCTCAGCTTATTGTTTTGGTTTTTGGACTGTTGGTTCATTCTTACTACTCTCATCAGCTGCAGCAGGCCGCTGTTAATAGCTGAAAAGAAGCACTGTATGCTACCTGCCGTGCACCGAACAGAGGGCACACAGTGTTAGTGACCAGCTGGTGATGTAAGTGGAGCATTTAGCAGCTAAACAGCCACACGTAAGATAACAAGTTTTCCATATCAACATGACAGAGCAGGTGATAACATGTCAGTGTTGTGTTCACAGCCTATTTCTGTTTCCCCAAAGTGGCCAAAAAATCAGTTATTGCAGGTTTAAGCTTTATCTCTTTTCTTAAGAGAGGAAAGAAAGTCAACTCACATCTTTAATGCCTACATCTCTGTAATCATTCATTTTTCAAAAGGTGAACGATGAACACTGTAAAGATGATCCAAGCCACTTGGGATTGAGGAAACACTCTTATGTTAAATTAAGTTTCATTTAAAGAAGTAGTGCAGTACTTTAAAACCTCTGTGCCTGACATATTTTTCTTGAAATATGCCTGTTTTTATGGGTCAGGAAAACAGTCCAAGGACAACCCAAAATGAGGCACACAACGTACCTTGCACCTTGGTGTTTTGGGGCTTGTGAAAATGGGTATTCATTGCATTTGGTTTCTGTTAGGCACCTGTGCATATTGGCTTTATTTTAATCTTTCAATTTGTGAAATGTAAGCTGGACATTTTGAACAAACAACAATAAAACTGGTCTGGAGATTTCAATTTTGATCCATGAAATTAATTTTTCACTGCTGGCAGTGGACAAGTGGTGGAACTCAGTTAATCCTTTGAGCTGGGTGTGACTGCATTTGGCAAAGCTAGTCAAGTCACTTAATGGCGTTTCCTTTTTTTTCATACTATTATAGCCTATGTCCAACTCTGTTCTTCCCTCCTGCTTTGGCTTCCCCTCTCTCTCTCTCTCTCTCTCTCTCTCTCTCTCTCTCTCTCTCTCTCTCTCTCTCTCTCTCTCTCTGTGACTTGGGGAGCTTTCAGTCGGCACATTGCGTGCAACAGTGGTGCTACAGTCTTTGGAGGCACAGTTCAGGAGCAATAACATAGCTGGTGCAGTATAGAGGTGTGTAGATGTGTGTGTACTGTATTACTGAGACAGTGGGTGCACCTGTAGTAAGCTAGAGTGGTTTCAGATCTGTCAGTCTATATACATATGTGTGCTTAAAGGACCATCTGGCAAATGCCACTATAGGTCCAGCGGCTTGTAGCTTTGCATGTGGCACGGACTTCTATCACCAACTCCAACAGGCAGCTGTGTTCTGGCGCCCCATAAACAGAATTCCTGCCTGATTTTACAGTTCTTTCCTTTTCCTTGTTCCCTTCTACAAAATGTGAATTAGGAGGGGTGACGTTGCCTATAGGGTTTAAGCTGGAACACATCCCGAGTCGTCCGGTGATTTGATCTGTGCCACTTTGCAAGTATAAGGGACTGACCAATAGCCAAACTGTTCGTAACCTGTCCAGTCCAGGTGACAACTGAGCTACACGTTCCAAAATCGTGAAGTAGAAATATTCCAGCTGTGGGCACACTGCTCATGAAAACATCCATGTCGTGAGAGCAGGTGGTTGAAATACAGCAACTACTCCATTTACACTCGCTGAACCACCATCTTTATATACTGACGTGAGTTATCTGACAAGCACTACAGGTGCATGACTCACCGTTATATTTTTTCACATTTAAATGATTCCATATGAACTGAATCCATTTGGTGAACATGGGATTCAGAAGAAGGACATTGATTGGCTGGTGCCCTGCTGTGATGCTACAGAAGTGGCTTTTTATTGGAGGGTTTTTTTTTTTTTTTTTTGGGGGGGGGGGGGCAGGAAGTCCCTTCGGATGCTATAAAGCTAGCTCATATAAAGGGGTAATCCCCACATAATTACAGGTGGAGTGCTCTATATACAGACTCAGACTGAGGGGGAGGCACCATTACCCAAGGTCAGCTCCCCAAACCAAACTCCCCTACCTCAAAGCATGGATGATAAAACACTAATAGGCTGAGGCTAACAGTTTATTTCCTTACCATGGCAATAGGAACTGAGCCTCAACAGGTGGATTTTTACCAACTTTCTCTGATTAAATGCCACGTAAATAAGACAAATGTCAGGTTATTTGATTTATCCGGCAGGTTTTGGGGTTAAGAAAAGGCTGCAGTGTATGGGACATAGACTTGATGCTTGTGGTTTGACCCAGAGACTGTAGATACAGTTTCCACAGCCAGTGGTTTAACCTCTTACACTAATGGCAGTGTTTCTTCTTCACTCTCTCATCCCAGACATGCTGAAATGGTCAGGGCTAGAATTACAAACCTTCCTGCAGAAACCAACACAGTTGCTTGATAATTAGAGGAAAAAATGTTACATTACTTAATAAATTAATACATAATGTGGTTTATTTTGCCAAGTTGATCAAAATGAGAAAAAGGCCAGTTTAATTATGGACTTGAGTGTCTTGAGCAGATCATGACAGAAAAGTATAAATAACAGAGTGAAATGGAGAGAGAAGAAAAACAGACGGGCTCTCACACACAAGGTCTATGTTTTAATTATATGGCTTCAGTGCTGCCTTGTATTAGAATTAGACGAGGAAATGCTCTCTGCCAGGAATTTTAAGGCCACTGTTTCTACATTAACTCAAGTGAAGTAAAAATTCCTGATTGGTTAGTAGGTTAAAGGCAAAAGCATTTTGGAAAGTAGCAGTCACTGCCATAAACTCCCTTCTTTGTTAAATAACAAAAAAATGTATGATGTATTACAGTGCAAAGCAACATTTACTGGACAGGCAGTGGATATGATTTCAAGGCTTACTGTAAAACTACAGTACGCTCTCTATTGTTCATCTACAGCAAGTTTATTGGACTTTTGAAACTTTGACTTTACTACACCGGTGATTTATTAACAATGTTTATTCTCTCAGAACATTTTGGGTTCATAAATACCTCTGTGATAGTTCGTTTGGCATGTGTATGGATCCACTACAGAGACTGATGAAAATTGAGGTTGTTGACACATTTAAGTTGCAACATCAACAGTTATTACATTTCTTATCTTGGTAGATGTATCCATGCATCATGTGATGGGATCTCTGCTTTTTATTTTAATGAATTAGATAAATAGTTTTCATCGGTCCCAGAGATTTCTTGTTTGTCAAACAACAGAATCATTAATTGACCGTTCTTCCTTGAATTTTCTGCTGATGAAGTGTGACTTTCTGTAGGTGGCACTCTTCTCTGTATGTGGGCTATCACCAGGCAAACTGACTGCAGAGTTCCTCTGTTTTTTCCAAAAACAAACTCTGTTGCTGTAGCCAGAAATATACAGAATACATCACATCCTGGCTGAGGATTTTTCCCTGGGAAAGATGTGCTCAACACTGATTGTTTTAGAATAAGAAGTATTAAAGCTTTAATTAACTGGCTCTACCCTGGATCAGAGTTGTGCTGCATTGGCACTACCAGGCAGAAAAAGTGATATTTTGTTATTTCAGAAATTTAGTAGATTATTACTTTAAAGGCTCCCACCCAGGCCCTGGACTCTAACCTGAATCATAGTGTTGTGAACTTTATAACATAATCCTCTCAGGGTTTTTTGGAATGGGAACTTCCCAACCACATACAGTTAAAAAGGCAACTGTAAGCCTTGATTTACTGTAAGTACTTAAAAACTATATATGAAAGGAATGAGCATATATGGGTGTGTATCTCTGCATAGAAGAAATTACATTTCTAGGACAAAGACGTGACAACATTTTCTGAACATTTATGTTCATGTTAACATTTTTAATTTTTATTTTTTTGGATTTGTGTTTAGAAATGTTGTAATTTTTCCACAGTTTGAACACATACACGGCACATTCATAACTTTAAAACACAGTGTGATGGATGGTGCAAAGAGGCTTATCTCTGTCTCTGCAAGCTGATTTTCAGATGACACCGGTGCAGGCGTACGTCTGCCAAAGCAACTGCGACCATGCCTCAGAACAGTGCTGCACTATATGGCTCTATGTGCCTTTACTACTCGCATACATTTCATATAGCAGCATATTGCTGCAGGTGGAATGTCTCGCTGTGTTATCGGACAACACCTGATACATATTTCCAAGCAGGTTTTGCTTATAATCTGATAAAGAAGTATTTTACATGTACCTTTTCAGATGGAAACCAGCGCGATGAGTGTAAACATAGCGACTGAGTATCTGCTGCCATGAAACTTTCCAGAAAAGCAAATGGAATTAATCTACTCAGTTTTGGTAAAACCATATACAATATTACTGAGCAGCAGCATGTTCCAAATGCAAAGACAAAAAAATTGGGGGAGGAGGGTGGCAGTTGTGGGAGGACGGTATTCCCTAAAAACACTGGAGGCCAAGTGAAATTGAGCCTAATTCCCTGGAATGCCGCTTCCGTCTGGACATGTCGATAAAAATAAAGCTTATTGTGATAGTCGGGGTTCAGCCCCCAGGTAGAGTAATGAAAAGAAAACTGGCAGAGCTCCCAATGGGATAAGCTTACCTTCCACCCTGCTGACCATGAGCTAGATATTCATATGGACACATACCTACAGAGGGAAGTGTGTGTGTTTCTGTGTGATTAAATTGTGTGTTTGTATACATGTTTATGTGAGCGTAGGTTGTTCAGAATGTTAAGCTGTACACAAACATACACTTATCCAGTGTCAGTGGAAGGAAAAGCTATGTAGGGAAAGTGAATGAGGGGTTTGGGACCACAAACAGGTATTTAAGTGAGTGTGCAGGTGTTTGTGGTGGTGAAAGGTGACAGGGGCTGAACCACTGATGAGGAATTCTGAAGTGAAACTGGAGAGGGACTTTCCTTTAGTAACAGCACACAACAAAATGAGGAAAAAAGACAGACAGGAGAAGGCCAGAGGTCCAGTATACTGCACATGACTAGCAGGCGATGAGTTATTTGTGAAAGAGAGGGATGTGTAACAGGCAGCTAACAGTCACAAAGCCAGGCGGCAAGTCAGACAACTTTACGAGCCGGCTCAGGTGTGCCTCTCTGAAGGACCTTTACAAGCCTGAGGATGCATTTAATGAGACTGGCTGGGTCTGACTCATGCACATGCACACTTACGCATTTGCACACCAACACATGAAATAATCATATATTTTATTAGAGCTGTCAAATAATAGTTTAAACAGTCTACCAAAATAAGTTGCTACAACAGTCGTTTTCAGCCTCTTTACAAAAAGATTGCTACGTTCACCTATGCTTAGCGCTTTCAAACTCAAGCAGCTGATGTGTGGCGTAATACTTTATTACAGCACCATGTATACGGTAGTTAAATAACCCAAATAACCTGAACTATCCTTTTAACCCAAACCTCAATCTTTTCCGAAACCTGACCAAGTAGATTTTGTGCCGAAACCTAACCAAACAGTCTCTGTCCCCCAACCATAACCACATGTTTATTATTGGTACCATGACAACGAATGTGTAGTACGCCTGCAGTGTATACGCTCCTATGCGTCATGGCCAAGGGTTGGGAAAAAGCGTTAAGCGTGGAGGCCTTATGAGGTGTAGTGGGACAATTCTTCAAAATCAAAATGCTGATCTCAGAAACTTTTAGTGTAATTGATTTTGTGTACCCACAAAATACAGTTTTTTTTTAAATATTGAAAGCAAAACTATCACCAAAATCTTCCGCTGACCTTAACATGAAAAATAATTTAGTCTAACCAAAATTAAAAATAAAGAAAACTTGGAAATAGCAGTTGATAAAACAATCTCACCCTGTTTCATTTAGTAGCTGTTTCTGGAGGTTTTCATGGTATCACATGATCTTTCTTAGCAGATAGAGTTTGCTCACTTGTGATTGAATTGTAGATGTTCAAATTTATATTGCAGCGTTTTTGTACATTTAGAACAAAAAAAAACAGTATGAATAATAATGTTTTCCCTGCCTGTAATGGTTGATATGGAAATTTTGGGTTATGCATGAGCTTTAAAGTATATGAACTATAGCCAGATTTTCATTATGCAGCTTGCCCAAACCCTCTCCTTGCTTTCAACATCATCTAACATTGTGCTAACATTGCCACATCATTATAGTAGCAAATCAACAGTCAGTGGCTGATGCTAAGCAGGCAGACAGGCAGACACAGGGTGTATAGGAATGCGGGCTTTCTGTATGTTTGTACTGCTGCAGCTGGGCTTGGCCACAGGTATGTATGAGGCTGTGAGGTGGAATACTGTGTATGGGCGGAGGTCCATGCCATCTGCAGCCTTACTGTAGTCCACCGTGGGAGAAAAGCTGGAGGATAGACACGGCAGCTAGCATGGTGGTAAAAGATGTCAAGACAAATAGACAGAGGAAGAGAACGAGGGGAATCCTTGTGCTGGCCCAAGGCAAAATGGACGATGATGTGGAGGCAACTGTTGGCAGATACTCAGTAGAATTTCATACATAAATGACTGGCGTTTGATGCTGACAGTAACATCAAACTACCACCCCTGCAATTGCTGACTGAGGAAAATTAACAATGTACATTCTATGAGGTGGAGAAATTGGTAAAACTTAGTTCTTTAACAAGCTATTTGTAAGTTTTGCTTTTGCAACGTAGGCAATGTTAGCATTTACGAGTCTTGCCAAGAGCTTCAGCCATCGTTGCATTTACACTATAAGAGGTTATAATATGCCATTGGAACAGCGCTACTTCTTCACAGCAAACCTGATGCTACAGTGACTCCGTATTGGAAAGCGACTAAACAGGCTGACCAGGCCGGAGCAAGCTGGTTAGCATGGCAACTTCAAGAAAAAAAGTGATAGAAATAGAAACAACAGGGTTTACTTTTCACCACTGGAGACAGCTCTTGGTGAGCAAAGGAATTAAGTTTGATACTGAACTCACAACATTTCCTCTAGACTAGTAAACAGCTGTTGATGCTAACACTGGCTATGTAGCAATTGCAAAACTTACGAATAGCTCCTTTTAACTAATTAATAAACATTCTTAGGCTACACTAAGAATTGAAGACTTGATTAAGCTTGACTGACAGAAAAAGGACTTCTGAACATAAGCGATAAATGCTCATGACTTTGAATTCAATTTGATATATTAGTAGTCGTTATCATCAAGATTTTCACCTCAGCACTACTCACCCTCTGCTTCTTAAGTCCTCCAATCCAAATAAAAGAGACACCTCCCCTAAAACATTTCTCTTTTCACTGCCTGTCTGTCACAGGGTTCATCAGCCACCACCTAACCTCTCAGGTATAAAAGTGTTTGCTGCACACATGTGTAACTTTCCATCTTTTGGGGGGTGGGGTGAGGCGAGGCATATGAGGTGGGGGTATCCAGATGGCCCCTTAATTAAAACCAGATGTTGGCAGTTAAAAAAAAAGAATGGGGGGGAAAATGAAAGGATGCATATATTACACTGAGAAATAATAAAGACACTCACCTGGATAACAGTTTGTGATTATACAGCTAATCTTCTGTTTTTTGAGTAATCACAAGTGGGCACCAATAAAAGACAGGAAGTAGTCAATACAAAGTTTAACAATAGCATTCATTTTTAAGCGGTGCTCATTGATTATGACAGCAAAAGATAAGTCATAAGGAAAGAATAAGTGTCATTAAAGATAAATTATTCTCAGTGTTAAACTTGTTCACGCTGGCAGTTTATAAATATAATTTGCCCTAAAACAATGTCGAACGTAAATTCTCAAACACATTTTTTAGCCTTCTCTAAACATACTAAACCCTTGTTTTGGCTAAACCTCACTGCAAAACAAACACGCCTGTCAGATGACATGTCACAAATCTGCTTCAAATTATCCACCCTCACATAACCATTCAGGTCCATATATTTCTGAGGTAAAACAGTATTGGCAACAAGTCAGCATTAATTCACTCCAAAGTTCTTGACTCGAACAAACTCCACATTAGGCTGCGCTAACCACTGCTGAAAAGTCATAACCACAGTGGTTATTGTAGGGCTGGCGTTAGCCATATTGTAGCTCAACACCTTCTAATGACCGTCAGCCTATTGCAGCTCACTTTAGATGTGTAACGTGATACTGCTGTTCACACCACAAACCAACAGGTCTTCAGGGACTTTTCAAAAGGTGTCTTGTAATTGACTCCCACTGAATGGCAGCCTTAACTGACTGGCTGAGTAGTTAGAGTTGTTGAAAGATAAATAAGGAAGGAAGAGGAGTTCTGGTTGGAGAGTAAAACAGATTAGAGCTGCCAGAGGCCTATGGTGTTTCTGGCAGAAAACAAACTGATTTTGTTTTATGAAACCAAGTTTGGCTTATGCCATCTGCAAGCTCTGTGATTACAGTCTTGGCAATGTGTGAAGGTCAAGTACAATGTTTTAGACACTGAGAACACAAACAAAATCCTTCCTTCACCCTTTTGTGTTTTTCTTCATTTCCATTCTGTCTCATTTAGAATCCTAGTTTTTAATTTTATAATCGGATGGGGGGGTTTCAGGAGTCTGTTGCATTCCTGCGAGCTTACGAAGCCATCTCACCTGGTTGTTATTATGCATGCTTTTTGTGTGGTATGGCTGCCCCACTCCCTCTTCCCCAATAACCCTCTCCTCACCTCAGCCTTGAAATAATAAACATTACTTTGTCATGGCACCCTGGCACATATAGCCCCCTGCCTCGCCCTGACCAGCAGACCTGAGAGCTTAGACCCCAAAGATAACGCTCATTTGTAGTTTTTTCATGCTGCAGCAGAGGGGATATAGTTGGATTCAAGAGTTAAGTGCTTCTTCATGACGCTACGTTCTGGTCTGCTGTGTTTTTGATTATGCGCAAAGCTGCTTCATCTCTCTTCGAAATGGCGTGCTTGTGTCAGTGGGCTATGTAAACACCTGAGCCTTCATATATGAGCATCAATGTTGACTTTTCAAAGTACAGGCATGAGAGCAAATATATATAGAACCTAAAGGTCAAGTGAGACTGTGCTGGTTGAAGGAGGAATTACGAATCACTAAACGAAACTTCCTCATTTTACCAAGAGAATGTAATGTGGGGAAATATTAAGAATACTGATGTCCTATAACCTGGTCTCCTTTTAGCAGACTTCAACCACATTAAAGTCTGTTGAAATCTTAAAAAAAAAAAAAAAAAACACACAAGTTGCACATCTGGCTCTGTCACAATCACGATTTGACGGGGTTTTCCCTGCCCCCACCCTTATCTCAGGTTTCTGGGATAGTTGGGACAGGTGCACATTCAGGTGGAGCATAACTCAAAGATCCTCTCTATTGCTCCTCACTGACAGCCACATATCTTAGAATATCATTGCTCTTCCATTGTGTGTTGAGGTTTGCACACCTGCATTTCACCGCTTTTTCAAGTGTGAAGAGTCGATCTCTCTGCTCCTTTTGTTAGCAACTTCAAGGCAAATAATTAAATTGCTTAAGTTAGGCCAAATACTGAAGTTTTGACCAGATTGTATTGTGTATTGCTTCCCGTTTGCAAGCTTGAAGTTAAAGCTGAAGTTTAAAAGAAGAGAAGTTTTAGGTCTGGATATGCAGCCGGCAGTTATGAGTTTCTGGGCTATGGCACTGGTATGGATTGTTTTTCCAGTCATTCGTGTTTGCGTGATGAGGTACCTTTTCCTCCTTTCCCCAATGAGTACTTGAAAGTAACAATTTACCAACATGCTGCACAACTCCAAAGCATATCAACTTCTTGCCAAGCATGACTCTTTCATTATGTCTGTCAGGAGGAAAAGGAAATAGGAATGGATCATGCCAGGATGGCTCTTGCCTGTGTCTGCCCGTCTAGTATGTCATGCATGCTTTTTAGCCACTGGTGCTCTCAGTTGGTGTCGGTAATTCTGGCCTGAGGTTAGAGTGCCAAGGTAAATTGTGACGCTTTCTTATTTTGTGGCCTGGTCCTACCACTGGTTGTGTTGCCTTGGCCATAGCTTGGCTTCGGCCATTACCACTCAGGAAACAGGAGTAGAGGACAGGAAGTGTGGTTTCCTTTGGTTTTACAGCACCATGTCACCATGCACGGCTCTGCTAGCCGCTGAACTGTGACATACACTCATAGGAATTTGCTTTTATTAAAAATGACTGATTGCAGCCTCAAGGGTTTATTGTTAGCCTGTTTTGGTGTTTTGCAACTGCTTATGTTGCTATTCCTGAATAGTCATGTCACAGGGGGCAGTCTCTATATGCTTATTTTGCAGTCCAGAACACTTCATACAGTTTAACAGTCATTTTTTTTTTGCTGTCAGTTGTCGGCAAACCAGAGTCTGAATACAGAAAACAATACACAAATGAAGCCTCTATGCCATGAAAACCAGATCTTGTCCCATCACACTGGCCGAGGCGTTTTATTGGCTTGTGGGTGCGGCTGCCGATTGGCATCTGTCATCAGAGCATGCCCTCGCTCTACGCCAAGGTGAGTTTATTTGGTTTGATACGTGGTGTGCTGCCCATATTTTCACAGGTGCCTGTGTTGTTGAACCAAGAGCCTGATTCCTGCTTTCCCTGGCAGACACAAGGCCCTGGTTGTCCAGAACTTCCTCTAGTGGACGAGGGGGAGGAAGGGTGCCTTTCTACACTCTACCCTAGGAAGCATTCCCCTTAAAAATATCCTCTCTCCAAATCTCACCAGCCTATTTCCTTTTATTGATTATTTAGGATTATTTAGGATTGAATTTGTGAACATTATTTGTGTTAATGAGAACCATTATTTGGGATGGACTGATACCATCTCAATGATGCTGCTCTGGAGCGACACTGCACTCATTTAGTCAGATACAGCAGCACAGTTTGACACTGGTTTTTAATAGCTACCAAGTCTGCAAATGACATGATTTTATTGGGCCAGTGACTGATTGAATGTCAAACACACCATGGATGAAGTCCTTTGCTCTCTGACTATTTTTCATATTACATCAACATATTTAAGTGCAAATATCCATGGCAGAATTTGACTGGTTAGAAGAATAATGTTCCAAGAGCCGCCATTACCTGTGATGGGTTTCTGGCAGAACCTGGTCCTGGTGAGCAGCTGTGGCCAAGTTGCACCAGGCTCTTTACCACAGCAGAGCAGAGGCTTCGTGGGGGGAGCTGAGAGTAGGTTGCTGCCTGTGGGGACCTTCACTGTTCTTTTTTATGACCTTGTGATACATGGGTTAGTTGGGGAGTGTCTGTCTCATGCTTGTTGATGTCAGCTTGGGGCCAGATGTAGATGATTTGTTGCCAGTATAACAGGGAAATGCTTCTAGGTGGAGCTTAATTCAACTCTGGTAAGAATGAAAATGCCATTAGCGCTTCAAATTAAGTGCTTTCTGGAACCTGAAAACCCCTCCACAGTCACCTTTCCTATGTAGGAATTGGAATGGCTGTGTCTGAAAACTGAAAAACTATTGGCATCTGTAACTATTTGGTACAGATGTTCATGGTGTCCAGAGGATATATCCTAATGACTTTGTACCCCTGATTTTTCCTCTAGCGCCACCATGAGTTTGACATTTGTAGTTTTGAGTGAAATGTCTCGACAATATTTGATGGATCGCTATGAATTTTGATAGTGGGTATTGACATTCAGGTCAGAATGAATTGTAGTAAATGGCAATCCTCCAACTATACTTGCAAAACTAATACCATTCCCATCAGCCTCAAGCATACATTGACACCTTTTGCCCTCGCTCATATTCGGACGACACGGCATACCCCTGCCTTAAAGAGTTAATGTGAAATTAAATGAAGTAGAGGCTTTGGGAGACAGTATACTGTTCTTCTTTATTTAATCTTGTTAGTTTACATGACTGTGCATGACTGCTTCATTACAAGAAGATGTGCCCTGAAGCTTATCTGAGCACCAGTTTTCCACTTGTCTGACATACAGACCACAATTCCCACTGGCATGGAAAGTGGATTTAGAAATTTATTAAAGAAAAAAGGGAGCAGCTTTTTCACTGGGTGGTTCTGTTGGCCCGCAGACATCAGAGCGTGACGGCAAAGCCCCTAGTGGACTGTGGAGCCAGATGTCATCTCAGTCTGGACTCATCACTGTCTTAGTTATCTCTGGAGGGAAAGGCCCCTGTCTTCACAAAACCATCAAAACCACATAGGTCACTCTTTACACATTACATGGGCGGTCTTAACCGCTGCCCACTCTTCCCATCATGTCCCCATGCTGTCATGTGGTCTCTATTCTTCATGTCGTTCTCTAATCACTTTCCTTTCCTCTTTCAACCTCACTTTTTCTCTCTCTTACCCTACTTGCCCTCTCTTGTTTTGACCTCTCCCCCTCCTCTGACTCTGTCCGTCTTCACAGATAAGTAGGCATCCCTCACTTTTCACATAACATCACATGGTAGCAATCAGAGTGGGCTTTGGCAGACAAATTAGGGCAGTTAATGTAGACTGGAGATCAGTGCAGAGGCGGGGAAGCTGGTGCTAAATGCCAGCAGATGGGGCCTGAAGTGGATTGGCCCTGGCTAATGCAGTACAGTACAGTTTTGCCTGGGGTGTAGAGCTGAAAGAGGGCCTGAGCCTAGAGGATAGAGCAGCATTCTTGCTAAATCTATTTTTTTATGAGTGAGAAATGGAAGAGTCAGGAGCTTGGACAGATGCACAGAGAAAAGTTGACAAATTTTAAGCAGATTTCGATCCAGAAAGGAAGTGTAACTGGGTTTTGACTGGAAAAACTATTGAACCTTGACCTGGGACCTGGGACATATTGTCAGCACCATTCCTCCTTGGCTTTAGAGGGCAAAACATGTTTCTCTGTGTCCATTTGTAAAGGAACTTTGTATACAATACATATTCCAACAAAATGAGTCAGATTTATTTTAAACACTGCCCCCTAGTTCACCACTGAATTATGCATATTTCATCAAATGTTTGGCTGAGACAACCAATGTAACTCAAAGCCAATTCCGCATGGATACTCCTCAAATGGCACATTTTCACCAATCAATCTGTCATCACTTGTGAAATATGAATGAATAATGCTCCCTGAAATCTTTTAATTCAGAACACATTGCTCCTGTAAAACGTGGGACTCATCATGTGCTGCTCTTTGATTATTTTCTCATGATTATTTTCCAGCTAATCTGGTTTGATGAAGTGTATGTCCTGTACAGGTGATTCATTGACCCTTTATATTGGATCTAACCAGTGAGCACAAGGTCTCTCTCCATCTGTCGTCCAGCCCAACCGAACCTCTTTTAAAAGAAGGATCTTTTTGACTTTCCTTTCTGCACAGACTTTGGCAAAATCAAAGCCAAGACACTCTGCATCCGATCTTTATCCCAAACCAAAATGCTTGCCCCAGGCTTGATCCTGAAGTAGCCCACCACGATCAGAGGGAGTAGCCGGGGCCAAACACAACACTGCAACATACTGAAAGTGTTTTTTATACATCTTTAAAAGTCTATGTGTGCATGTTTAAGTGAAAGTTTAATAATTACTCAGGCCTAAAGCCAGAATTGTAATTCTTGAAGCAAAGCTTTTAAAAGGTGGCGTAATAATTGAGACAGCTCACATAGGGCTTATGTAGAATTTATCAGTGTAATTTCTATTTGTCCATCTGCACACAATCCGCTTTTTGTGATCACCTTAATACATGGGCAGCACACACACACGCGCACACACACACACACACACACACACACACACACATTCCTCTTATGTTACAGGCTTTGAAGAGGCAGACTCATCCCCATTTTCAACAGTACCCAATCAAACACAAAGCTGAGGGGCGGATTAGGAGAAGGCTTGTGCTGCAAAATGCTCCTATCAGGGACCACACTGGTTTTAAATTACCCCCTACTCCTCATTCATTTTCAATCACTCACTGGCCCAATAAAGTTTGTTTCTCCAATAAAAAAGACCAACAAAGGAACACTGAATCCCAGTTTTGTGCAACAGCAGTCCCTTACAATCCTTGACACTGTATGTTTGTGTCTGGAATCACGGATGTGATTGGCCCATTTGTGGTTTAAAAGATTGGATGAGTTCAAAGTGAAAAGAAGACATTTCCTTTGCAGGAATGAAATATGCTTTATTTATTTATTTATTTTTTTGTTAAATGGAAAGATGGAGAGATTGAAGGATGACAGATGTGCGAGCAGAGGTGCGGTCATTGTCACGCATGTTGTCAGTTCTAGAGGGAGTGGTGTCTCTTTAGACGACAGCTGGTTTCACTCAGAGAAAAGACATGCAGCAGAGGGAGAGAGCGAGAGAGAGAGAAACAGATCAGACCTTCACCACTGAATATTTATGATCTTGGTGCACAAAGATTTCTCGCCACATTTTTTGCGGTTTTCAAGGGGGTTAGTACTTGGTGACCCACACACACTCTCAAACTCCTAGACAAGCATACATGAGTGTTCGCAGATACATTCAGAAATTCACACATGCATTCACTGTCTCTGAGGGGAGAGAGATGGGGGGGGGTTATAAAAAAAAAAAGGGAAATAAAACAGAGATGATTAGAATGGAAAGTCGTGAATGTGGCAAAAAGTAAAAGTAGTACATTAGGAAAAAAAGATTTACGAAACAGACACACACACACACACACACACAACACACACAGATCCTATGCTGGAAAATGCCGTTGTTGAGCTTTGAAGCACGGTGGTAATGAGGCTCCATTTAAAGCCAATGAAGCCGCTTTGGCAGCTTATGAAAGCATGACTGGTAAGCCACCCCCCCTTGTCTGCCGCTGGGTGGTGTGTGTTTGTGTGGATGTGTGTGTGTGTGTGTGTGCGTGTGTGTGTCAGATAGGAGGCGGAGGGGGTGGGGTGGGGGCGGTGGACAGTATTTGGCCGAATCCACTTTGCTCTTTTCCAGCACTTTAAACAGCAGCTCTCTCTCAGACCAGTCACTCTCACATTCCTGTTGGTTTCCTCAAAAACACCTGGAAAGTTACAGGGACATCAACTGATATAACTATGTCTTTATCAATTTCATTATGATCCACTGAGGGGCTTTCCAACCTACACACAGCACCTTACCAGTAAATACACATTTATCAAAGTGGAAAAGGGGGTAGACTGGTTGCTGATTTTGACATACTGGTGCAGAGGCATACTCCCAACCAAAACAGTGAGTAGCCTGTCTTCTATATATATATGCTATGATACATTTAGTGTGGAAGAAGAATGTTAAGGGATGGAAATGTGGCCTCCTGGCTTGAGCCTTTGGGGATGGAAAGACTGGCCCAGGTTCAAAAGTTCACAACATGTGTGCCTAAAGATAGTGCCACGGGAGAGGACACGTACATGATGATCTGCTATCTGAAGATCATCACTTAAGAAAAATAGCTACACAGCCACATCTGAGAGAGGCAACTGTATTTACACTACTGTAAATCAATCATATGGAATATAGCTGGAATTTATACTTTGTGTTGGCACAGCCTTGAGCCTCCTCGACCACTACGGAGCAAAATGAAAAACCGAAATCCCTTAGGTGTTCCCTTTTAACTATCCCACCAATCAACCAAAGGACCACATTGTGTCAAGCCCGGAGCACAAACGCACAAAGAAAAGTTAACTGATGCTGTTAAAATAGTGTTATCTCTTGTTACACTTCACTAACTCTGGTAGCAGCCTGAACCTTCATGTCTCCCGGAGAGTTACGTTCTCATGAATTTCTCCATCCTAAAGTCTGAAAACTCAAGGGACAGCTAGACATACAGTTATGGTGGGAATGAGTGTCGAAACAAGCCAGGTGATATAGAGGAGTTCCTGCAGGGGGTTTGTCACACTTTGACATCGGTGACATGGCTATACTGACCACATTTTTTTTTACCTGCGTTTGAGGCCAGGGGCTTGGCTTCAGTAGGTTGACTGTGGGCTTGGGATTTCCCATGCCTGAGAACATCTTGAAGTGACAAAGGGCATCATTTGCCATTTGATTTCGTCCAATATCTCAATCCTGTCAGAAGCGGTGAAGGAGAAAGACAGAGAAACAGAGAAGGAGATGGAAAGAGACAGAGCCGGTACTCTGGTGGCTCAAATACTCACAGATTTCAATCGGTCTTGCAATCATCATCAAGGGGAGTGGAATCTCACTTAGACTGAGCCCTGAGGTTGACTCAGTTCCTGTAGCTGAACCTCTCACAGGACCATAAATCTGGATTTCCACTGTCAATTTGGTTGTAGGCCATTTAAACTGTTTCGGTGTAATGGGAACTGGACAGCAATGGCAAGCTGATGGGAGGCCAGGATGTCTAGGATGGATGTGCTTGATGCAGAGACATATGTCATGCTGTGTGTGTGTGTGTGTGTGTGTGTGTGTGTGTGTGTGTGTGTGTGTGTGTGTGTGTGTGTGTGTGTCCAGACAATCTCAGCAACCTCTATTCTCAAAGCCTTGATGGCCATGCCTGGGGAGAGTGATGATAAATGGTCGCTTTCCTGTAATTTACCTTCAGGAGGATGGATGGAGCTGGCCTGTTTGGTTAGAGGGTGGGAGAGGAGGAGAGAGGAGACTGTAGGTGAGAGGGGGGCAGGGGAGTGGGGGAAAGAGAGAGAGAGAGAGAGAGAGCGAGAGAGAGAGTAAGGAGTTTCCTGCTTTGGACCTGACTCTGGGGTTGGGTTTCCTCAGAGGTGAGGTACATATTCAAGTGTGTGTGCCTCACTGTTTATTTACTGAGCTTTAGCTCTTGCTCTGTTCATAGAGGAGAGGAGCCGATATACCCAGTAACCCCCCCCCCCCCCCCCCCCCAAACCCCAGTCCAGTCCCTGTGAGTGGAAACACACCACAGCAGTGCCCACCGCATGTGAGCATACTTTCCAATAAGAAACACACACATATCAATTTGATATCATTTCCGCAGCTCAGGCTAATGACTGCTATTAGAGAGACAGATGATCAACACAACACACAGCTCATTAACTAATAATTTATTTTTTTATCATTTAGATTAAAAAGTCAGTGGTTCATTGCCTCAGAAGAAAATGTACAAGGAAGACTCTGATATAACAGAAGTGAAGAGCAGGGCTGAACTGAGGGAAGACTTTGCTCCCAAAGAAAGGTAGGAGGACAGTTTTTGTGAGTGAACCATTATTCCCAGGGCATTCATGTAACAGAAAGTGGTGGGTTGTTGTGTCAGTTCCCGTCTGTACCTCTATGGGGAAAGCAGAGGGTCCAATCAGCCCATGTCACATTTTTTTACTCGATTCTCCTCAAAGTCATTTACAATTGGGCGGCTGTTGTCTGGAAACAACATAAAACCAAAAGAAATACATTCTGTGTAATATCTGAACCACATCTTCTGGTCGTGATCACAAAAGCATATGTTTCTGGTTTCTACATCCATATAACTTCATCTGGTTTGTACATCCATACACGTGAGCCATCCCAGGCCAAGTGAGGCTTTACAAAAAGACAACATAAATGGCAGAGGCAGTTCAGTACATATTTACAACATTAAAAATGTGTCAAGACTTATTAAACAAGGCAAAGGTGTAGATGGAAGTGAAACAGAAAAAAAAACATGGGAATCAGACCAGGAAAATGTAAATGATAATTCTTTATCATAGATGCTCCCCTGAAAGCTTTGCCCTTCAGTTGAGAGCTCTCTCACCTCTCTGCTCGTACAGTTCATGTGCATATCACTTGTTTACTCGGGGAGGTTAATTAGACACACACACCTGTGGATGCTATAAACGCTGCAAAGGGGGGAAACAAAGCAAAGCAGTTATGGCCTCAGTTCCACTGCCAAGCTGCCGGGCTTGTTAACGTAAAACAACAGGACGGCTCTCCCTATGAGGCTCACTAAATAGCTTTCACAAGAGTACGCTCCCACCCCCAAAACAACATCTGGCTCACTCTTACTTCTTATCTTTATTCCAACATTCAGGGTGGGCACTCAAGACAAGGAAACAGACGGCCAATAGGAAGTGAAGAACGCTTTTGTGCGTTTCCATGTGAAAGAAAGTCGAGATTCATTCAAGGACACTATATACTATACTCACTTCCTCCATGAGTGTGTTGGACGCTTTAGGAGTTGAACACCAGAGAGGCCTCGTGGGCACGTAATTTGACCATCCATCATAATGTGTCACGCCATACTCGCATACCAGGCCGAGGAGACTGGTGCTACTGACACCACCTGTCTGACAGGCCACCGTCGACAGCCAGCACACAAATAATTGACTGTTTGGTTCTGCATTTTTTTGAAATTCCATTGGTGGGAATTGTGCCCCGGGCACAGAACTGTCAAAATTTCAACGCTTTTTTTTTTGGGTCCTTTTTTTTGCTTTTTTTTTTTTGTCACACTCCAGAAATCATGGTGGGTGATAACTCGTTTTGGTTACGGGTTGTTTTTGGACTGGATTATTAACATGTCATCATAAGACAGACGATAAGCATGAAGTCCCACGTTCATTTGAACAAAATCTAACTCTGTTCATAGTCTCTAATAGCATCAACTGTCATGGCGTCCACATTCTTAGGCTTGGTGACAATATTTCATAAACACTTACAATCAGACCATACACTTGTGTGAGTGTGTTCTTCACAGTTTGACATACATTCTCGTAAGACGTGAAAACAAGAACTACAGTGCAGTACAGTACACCACTGAGGGGTTTTGGCAGCCTCGTTCTCTGCTGTCACTTATCTAAGACACTGAATACAAAACATGCAAGATGGGTTAAAAAAGGGAGCTTGAGGAGGGAGGTGGCTGACACAGAGAAGAGAGCAAAGGAGAGACACTTTTGGAGAAATGACAAACCAAACATACTGCTGCAACCAAAGGAGCGTAACCACTAGCTAGCATGACATGCCCGTCGGCACACTCACTGCTACGCTTGCTTGATGTGCCCCTCAAAACTGTGTGTTTATCTTGTACTCTATTTAAATAAATTGTAATGTGCTTTACAGGCAGATAAAAAGCTTGAGAGCCACCAGACGGGTCTCTCTGTGGTTTTCGTTGGTCCCGGCGTTCATAGTCTCTTAATTGAATTTAAAAACTGACTATGCTTATTTGGCACAGGATGACAGGGACTGCGTTTGGGTAAGCAAGTTGAGGAAGATGACTTGGGATGTTTTCCTTTGTATCTCAACGATCATATTGGTTTAGTTCTTGCTCTGCTAACTGTAAGGTTTGATGGACCAGCAAAAACCACAAACATGCAAACATAACAAAGCACATGAGGAATGAAATATGATCCTCTCATGTCATAATACAATCAGTGAGCAGTAAAAACTTTCCAGCCTCATTCATTTTGTCAAAATATACTAGAGGAAAACACGACCATGTTGTTTATCTGGCTTTGTTTTCTTTTTACTGCATGAAAAGGAACTCGCGTTTCAATCTCTTATATTGGCAAACAAAAGCCTGCCAGTCACTAGACACATCAGAAAAATGTTCAGACATTTAAAGACAAAGAAATGACAGTGGCCACACAGCAACATCTGGAAGGCCACTACCCAGCGGAAGACATTACCCATAAAGCAAAAAGTCTCCTTGGAAATATTGGTATTGTTCTGAAATTCCAGCCATTTGTCCACACCACTTAATCTTTCTTCCAGAAAAAGTGACAAGCAATGAGTCATGATGGTGATGCATGACTTTATAAACCACTCATGAGAGGGACTAGACGCACAGCTCTAGAGGCCTGGAATGTGACTCACACATGCCAGCAGGCTTTGTTCAGCATAAATGAAACAACAGTATACACAGTATCTGAAATAAGGATATGGATGAGATATGGATGGATGAGATAACAAATAACCACATGAAGAATATGAACTCTATTACGAGCAGTGGCATCAAATACTTGATATAAGAGCCTACACGATCAGTTTATTCTGTGAGGGCTGTCTGGTGGCAGCAGCAGTGGTGGTGAGACTGAGGTTTGCTGTGGAAAATGTCCCTGCAAAGGGAGCCCTTGGTTCCTCACAGGACAAGAGTTTTTTTTTTTTTGTTTTGTTTTGTTTTTTTTCAGTTACTGTCTGTAGAAGTTACTGCAAAGACCTGGAGCAAGTAGGCCCATTTTAATGAAGATTTTAACAGCAAATGTTGAAAGGTTGTCAGGTGCACCAGCTTGAGCTGATCCAAGTTGAGTTTGTTTCAACAATGAAACGTGAGGAAGCCAAGCTGAAGGTGTGCAGCTCGTCTTGTTGCTGATATTAGTCAGTCTCTGAAGTGACAAACACTGTTGAATAAAATCCTCAGAAGTGAAGATGTGAAGTGTGAGCACTGCTAGTCTTATATGTGAGTACTGAAACAAAGTGGCAGGAGACAGTCTTGTCAGGAGGACGACACTGGGAGTCAGGGGATTGTAGTTGAGGGACGAGTGGACATTACCGCTGTCGTCGTTGAAGAAGGGAATGGCGTCTGCTTTTGTCTACACTTCATACCCTTTTTAATGGTCCCTTTTTAAGGCAAACCAATGGACAAAAAGACAAGTGACATAACAAAGACAAAACTTGAAAAATAAAAAGGAAAATAATTATACAATATACACAAAATGTGGTCCTTAAAACAGGGAGGGTACATGCAGTCTTTGTAATGCGCAGTGTTCCTGTGATGGGGAGGAGGAAGGATTCAGGGGAAGGAGGGGAGTTCACTGGGTCAGGGTTCATGAAGGTGGGTGATGGGGAGGGGGGATGGACGCTGCTTTCCCATCACGCTTTGCTGCACTTCCCCTTCTTCTCTTTGCGCTGGAACTTCCTCAGACGTCTCGTCCAAACGTCCCTCCACTGGATCACCAGGCTGTTCTTATCAGCCACCAGGCCCACACGCTCCGCCCCTGGACTGGTGGCTCCACCCCCGGGCCCGACCCCTGGACCCGCCCCCGTGCCCGTTCCACCGTCGCTGCCGCCCATCACCAAGAATCGTTTGCTCATCTGGATCTTGGGACATTTGCAGGCTAGGTCCTTCATGTGCACCCACAGGATGTTGTCGCCTCGCTTCAAAGGCTCGCCGCGGCTCTTGTACACAGACACCACGCTAACAGAGAACTTGGCCCAGTCCCCCACCGTCTCCATGTCCAGAACGTTCACTTGGACCGCTGGGAAAACATTCATAAAAAAAAAAAAACACTCAGGTCAATACTCCCAATACTGTATACTTATTCATTATGATTTAGAAATTCTTCTCTCTTACCATAATCTTTCTTGCAATATTTCTTCATGTTGATCTTCAGGTTGCCCTTCACTGGTTTACAATAGGATTCACAATCTGCAAAAACAAGGACAACCAACATTTGTTCCTTTAATGCTGAGGCTGGAACTCTGGAGCTTTTTAACAACACTTACTGACACTCCAATTACACACATAATGGGACACTTACACACTTGAAATTTGAATCGTTGTTATACGCTTGTATTTTAAGACTATTTCACACCATTTCATAGTGTATTATGTGGTGCTCTTGTAGAACTTAAACACAGAGCAGTGCATCTGTAATGCAAAGTTGGTGTGACTTACTGGGAAGTGTTACGTACTGTGAAACCACCACTAAACAACTTAACAGCATCAACATAAATCACCATGTGTCTGTACCATGTTTCTGCACATGCAGGCTGAGGTTGTTATACAGTATATGAACACATGAACATGTATGTAATAAGCTTTGTCTTCTTTTTTGGTTTTTATTTGTAGGTGTATTATTTTATAACCTTGCAGTGAGTATGCCCAGTTTCACATTTATCCTCACAATAATATATATTCAATGACAGGGCCAAAGGCACAGTAGGGGAACTGGAGCAGGTTGGATAACGTTGAGCTTGGTTTGGTTTTTCTGTGCTAAAATACAACTTCTGAAAAATCGCACATCAAACCCCTGCAAGAGCCAGTGTTGGGAAGCAAGTGAAACATACCAGAAGAGTTAAAGTGTTCAGTTTGACATGTTTTCGGCTGTGTTGAGAAAAGACAGAGCGTTGTGGAAGCAGGTCATGGTTGGATGGATGTGAATAGGCCTTGGCTGCCAGCTTGACGACTGAGACCACACATTGGACCGATGACCTCCACTGACAATTCGTAGGTGGAGCTGCCAGTGATGAGGTGTTACAATTATGATTGCGACAGTTAAAATGGACCTCTCAGCTGAGTGATCAATCTCAGATCTCTTTTTGAGTGACTCTAAGACCAGCCTTGGTTCGGTTTATACTCGTCAAGTAACTACAAGGATCTCTTTCAAGACGGCCTTTCTTCACACAGATTTGGGCCAAAAAGTGAGCCTGCTGCGCTGGAAACTATTCTGCCCTGAATTTCCCAGTCTAGGATTTGAAGCAATTACATCCTCTCCAGACTGTATGGCTCAAAGTTTACCTGCAACCTGGGTAAAAAATGACAATAACAATAACAGCTGAATTCATTTTAAACTAGATGTTGATACAAAATGACACTGACTGTGACAAATGACTATCATTCAGACGTAGAACCCTTTGAAAGGCAGGAGAGCACATGCATGTGATTATTTCTACCGGTTTGCTTCCTCATGATGGTGAAATATTTATTTTGTCATCTCAACATTAAAAAAAGCTTTCCGTCTCTGTGATCATGAAATATGTTTTCCATGAGCCGAGGGCAGAGGAAATGGGCAACAAAGAAGACACGCAAAATTAAATAGATTTTCAAAAACAGATGAAAGTGCTCATCTATGACAAGAATCCTTGATAAAATTTAAAGCATTGCATTGTGTTTTGAAATCGTCCTCATGGTAACTGCTACTGCTCAGAGCCGCTGTTGATCATTAGTGAGGCTCTACTGTACTTGACTGGATTCCACTGGATTTTATGAACTGTGCAATTTTGGATCCACTTATTTCAATTACGAAACTATGAGAAGGAGACACAGTCAAGAAAAAACTATGAAACTGATGGAGTGAAATTGTAAGGAATGCCATGAAGGTCGTTTTCCAATATAGTTTTACTCTGTTTTAGTCAGGGGACACGAGAAGCTGACCATGCTGCCCGCTTGGAATGTCAGGGCGTGAAACTGAAAAACCACATGCTGGTAACTGGACTGGTATCTGCGGTCAGGCCTCTCATTGCCTTCAAAAGGAAAACCATTCAGTCACTTTGCTTTCCAAAGCAAACCAAATAAATTGCTGGACATGAAACATCCCAATTATATATAAAAAAAAAAAAAAAAAAATGGTCGTGAGAGAGAGAAATTAAGCGTTCTGGGTTGCATGAGAGTAGGGGTGTTGCATCGTTCATTTTTTGGGGAAGGACGGATGGAGCAGTGGAATGAGTGCAGGAGGACGAAACAGGGGTCCAAGGAGCCCATAAAAATGTCCAGGAGGCTTGGCTGTATATCAGAGCACTGGAGATTTTATTAGCGAGAGAGAGGAGAGAAGAGAAAAGAAAGAAAGGGAGAAAGAGAGCGAGAGCAGACGGCAGCTTCCAATAACCTCGAGACAGGGTGACGTTAAAATAACGATGAGTGGAGGTGTAGATGTGGACGGGTGAGGAGGTGTGCGTGTGGATGGATGCGAGTGTGTGTGTGTGTGTGTATTGTACATTATTCACTTTAAATAAATGATGTTAAATATCATAGCTCGCTAAAGGTCTTTTTCATTATAAGTGAGCGTGTGGTTTCATGTGCAGATCATTATCATGTAAGTGTGCATGCAACTGTGACAGGCATGCATTTGTATGAGATGTGTATGGATTTCATTAGATCACTGCCAGTGTGTGTGTGTGTGCGTGTGTGTGTGTGTGCGCGGTATACAGTGGCTGGCCTGGAGGTATCAGGGGTGAAACGCTGTGTGTGTGTTTTCAGTGTGTGTTTTCCCATGAACAGTCACTTACTGCTGGCTGTTCACCTGGAAAAGTTCTCGGTGAATCGGCCACTGACCCAGAAGACCGGCCCTCTGAAACCACGCACAATTGGCTCCAGGGCTCTCGATGCCCTCGTTCCCCTGAGCCCCTTTCACTGTGCCATGACAAGGACAAATTGCATCCACCGCCCCTTACACAAAAACATTTCGGGGCCTTAGGTTTCTGATGGTGACGCTCGTTCTATGGTAGTTTAGGAAGGAGAAAGATGGGGGGAAATGCTCTGGTCTGTTTAGTAAAGCCTGAGGTGACTTGGCGATCAACGACTCTTGTGTTCTTAGACCCTGTAACATTTTCCCAGGGAAGTATTAAACACAAGAATGGGTTGGACTGTGCATTTTTGTTTTTTGCCTTTTTTTTCCAAAAAAGACTCAAAGGCCCGAGTAATGAGAGGAAAATAGAGGAAACAGAATGAGAAGAAGTCACAAATGAGGAAAGTATCTGCATACACAAGAAAATTATGAGTATCACTTAATCTTTTAGGAATAGCCAATTAAGACATTCTGTTATAGCTACATGTTATGGAAACACTGTACTAACACTACTATAATGTAGTTTAGTGCAGGTATAAGGGCATTTTAAAGGGCTTTATGAGCTACAGCATTTATTACCTCTCCATTTAAGACATTTCATATTAGTGCAACTGTGCTTTACAATATTGTCATTCATGATCTGTTTACAGAAGCGTCCACAAGAGGAGTCATTAACAAATTTGATTCTGGAGCTAGCGGCTGGTTAGCTTAGCAGCTAGCCTGGCTCTGTCCAAAGCTAACAGAATCTATCTACAGGCACCTCTAATGCTCACTACATTTGATGTTATATCTCGTTTGTTTAATCTGTACAGTGACAAGATGTGGTTTTATGTGGTGGACTATTTCTTGGCCTATATCTGTTTTCAGGCTTTGTGCTGAGCCAACCAATTAGCTTAGCTTAGCTATATTCACCGTACAGCCATGAGAGTTGTATCAATCTTCTCATCTAACTGCCAGAAAGCAAATAATGTAAACCCATTTGTTAAATTTTATACCATTAGATTTTTTTCTGCAGTGTTCATTGACTGTGTGACTAAGTTTGACCATCAACTTACCCCAAACTATCAGCCATTATAAACATTTTTAATGCTCAAATTGTACTGTAAATCAAAAGTCTAATTTACAGTGAGCTTTCTGCCAAATTTGTAGATATAAAAACAATAAAACTCTATGCTTTGAATAGTGCAGTAAAGTAGGAGGGACCAAGTTGGGGATTAATCTGCAGCCTGAGTGATGATAAATGTTATAAACCTACTAATGAATCAACATTTCCAATTCAACACCGCCATTCAAATCAAACAGCCGCAGAATGAAAAATAAGGGCAGGGTAATTGACCGGAGCCTAAATTGGAGAGTTAGAGGGAGAGACTGAACAAATTTCCCCCAGTCACTTGCCAGCACTCTTTTCACGCCTCAAAACTCTCCCCTTCACTATATCTCCCAGCTAAACTGTAACTAATCACCTCTGCTGCCTATCTCCTGGCCTTGGCTTTAAGCTACAGCTATACTTTGAGCACAGCGAGGCTCCACTAACTTGAGGCTAGCAGGGAAACTGTGCCAAGGACACAGGTTTTTAAGACAATGGAAAAATTCTGCTGGCCCCAGTGCACTCGTTCTCTTTGCAGAACTTCAAAAGAGGGGGACCCACCCTCCATTAATATTTATTCCACACCTTAAAACTCAAGTCCAGAAATATTAAAAAAGATGTTTTTGTTCCTCTCATAAAGCAATGGTGCTTATGGGTGAGGTTCAGAGATCGTATACTAACCTGCTGGTTCCTCTGTGCTGCTCACCACAGCTGTGGGGTTGACCACTGGGATTTCTGAAACACACACAAGAAATACAAAAATTATTTCACTGGTTAAATGTAAATCCATACCTTTCAAGTACGGCCTAAGTGATTTGGCTGTGTTCCTGCCAAGAGTGCATGTGTGGTCAAAGAAATGAAGTGTGTCTGAATTCATTAAAAGTACTCAATTCAAAGACTGCTTATATTTGTGTATTAACATACCCACAACAAAATACAGAGGGTAAGCTTAGTATGGAGGAGAAGTAGGCCAATAAGAAAAAATACCGGGGTTGTCAGACGGTAGGTTTGGATTGTGACATGTCAAGTACGCACATGAAAACATATGGAGCATTGCAGACAGACATGCTAGATAAACACTGACAGAGTGACAGGGATACTTATTGGTGGTGAGAGGGAAGGCAGGCTCGAATAAATCATATGTTCCACGGACTAATGTGGTGGTTTCACTGTTTTTTTGGAGGAATACATTGAAAGATCCTGAGACGGTGTAAGTGTCAGACTGAGTAGATGCACCACAAACACGCGAGGCGTAAACAATCCAGTTTAGATAAGTTGATCCAGTCAAAGTTGGCACACTTGATACATCTGAGACAGAAGTTGATTCTTTTGAGGCCCACTGATTGAAATGGAAAGGTGGCTGCACTAGATTAGTCTCGTCCTCCCATAACAGATGCTAGGTTAACACTGCTGTGTAATCTCCATGCAAGCATGTATAGACAGATGGACAGATGGCAAGGGGGCAATTTTGGTTGGATCGTCTTAAGACAGATGCAGCCCTCCCTCGCTGTGCCCGCTGGCTACACTAAAAAGTGCCTCATGGAATTCCTCCAGGACTGCTCTTCTAATCGTATGCAACTTTCCAATACAAATGCTAATGCTAACAACAGGCCCTCTGCTTTTACCGTAAACAGAGTCACTGGAACGCCGGCTTAGCATCCACCCAGAGGATCTGCTTTTGATTGGATTTGGAGATTGAGGGTTTGAATCAAGCGAGTGGGAGTGTGTTGGCAGGAGGTGGGAGGGGTTCTTGGAAAGCTGTTTTGAGGCAAAAGCAGCAGTTGTCTCTCTGAAATTATGGACACCCCGCCAAGAAAAACAAACAAGGGCACGGAGCTTTGTGAAGGCAGGCGCAGCTGCTAGAAGCCAGTCTGAGTCCGTGTGCCCTCATGGCCACATCTTGTGAAGACAGACAGATGATGAAAGGATCATTCAGATGAGGGTTCCTGCCATCATACTAATTGGCTGCTTAATTGTCTTGTCTTCTGTCTTGGGGTCCAGGAGCCTCAGTAGGCAGTCGGTTCTGATGAGTTCATATTGACACACACACACAGTTGTCATTAACGCTAGTCGTAATGGATCCAAATGTGCGCATGTACTTAAAAGCACATACACAGTTTATCTTGTTCTCACTGGATGGTTCAGCAGCATTCAAATGAGTGGGGTCTGCCATCCGTGACCACAGTTGTTTTCTCCTTCTCGCACGTCCGCCATCTGCTCCGGAGCTGCATGTGAGAGAAACAACATGGCACCATGTGGCACAGTGTGGCAGAGCTCGGTGCGGCACTGGGCGGCACGGCACGGCTCGCTTTGGTGGAGGTTGAGTGTTGAGTTGAGTGTGTGCGCACATTGTGCTTGTACCGCCTGGCACACTGTGTGGTGGAAAGTTGCCCTCTATTACGCATGCCTGCATGTGCCGGGGCACTGGCAAATTTCATGACCCACACACGCGCACACACACACACACACACACACACACACACACACATGCTTGTCACAGGAAATTAAAAACCTGTGTAGTCGGCATGCAAACTACAGCAACTAGAGACTCGCATATCACACACTGTCGACAGCAAGTGGAACAGCTATAACCAAGTCTTGGGTTCTCTATCAGCTCTCCACTGACTTGCACCAAAAAACTAAATTGTGAATCTATATCAGTCCTCTGTTTATAAAAAAACAAAACAAAACAAAAAAACTTTTTAGTCACATCTCCACCTCGCTCTCACACATTTCTCTGTCCCTTTAACAAATGTCGCTGTTCAGTTTATCCCTACTTTACATCTGGGTCCTTGTTTGTGCACATTATGGGTGTTCTCGATGGAATTATTGCATTGCATGATAAAAAGACCAAGCTGTGGGGGGGGTTAAGTTATCAGTGTGATATGCATTAACTGGCAGGTGTGTGTGTGTGTGTGTGTGTGTGTGTGTGTGTGTGTGTGTGTGTGTCTGTTTGAGTCGCTCACTGATGCAGGGGGCCACAGGTGAGCGGCTCTGCTGGTAGCCCTTGGCGCAGCGGTTGCAGGTTATGCCGGTGACACCGTCCTTGCAGGGGCACTGGCCTGTGGTCTGGTTGCACGTCTTGCCTGCTGCGCCCACAGGGTGGCAGTCACAGGCTGGGGTGGGGGAGGTGGGGAAGAGAGAAAGCATATTCAATATATTAATTTATTAATCTTGATGACATACACAAGACAGCAGCTTATTGCCTGGATTTCACAGTTTTGGCAGGATAGCCAGGGAAAGCTTGTAATCTTCTGTTTTTTCCTGCAGACAACAGATCTGCACTAAGACTGAATGTTTGGCCCAGGACTTCAATCTCCCAGAGTGAGGCAGCTCTTTTTCTCTCTGCCTCTGTGCATGGGATTCCCTGAATATTGCAAAGCAGAAACACTGAGTATGTGTACGTGTTTGCGTGAAAGACTGATTCAGTGAGTGAAGGAAAGCAGAGGACAGCAGGGGCCAGGTAAAACAACAGAGAGATGGACAGGTGAATGGGGTGATGCATGTCATGCATCATAGTCAGGAGACCCAAGAAAAGCAAACTGTGCCGTCCTCTCTCCTCTCTGTTCGTTTCCGCTCTCCTAATGCCGTGTGCGCTCTGGTGCCTGCCTGGTGACACACGCTCTGCTGTTTCATCACTTCCCGAAAGTTCAGTCGATGCCCAGCAAATGCCAACAGCAACAAGCAACGCTCCGGTCACCTCGCTCTGGCAAAACTTTTATGAGTTTTTCTGGTTCTAGGCGATTTATTCAAGCCACCTTAAGCAACATGAGGCTTTTTTTTTTTTTTTTTTCTTCTTCAAGAGCTGTTAAATACGAGAGCTGGCGTGTTGGTATGAGACCCTCTGACAAAACTTTACAAGATGTTAGAGAGGATGAGAGGGAGAGGAGGAAAGCAACATATCGGAGAGTGAGAACTGAGGGAGAGGATGAGACGGGAAGAGAGAGAGAGTGAGAGACACAGCGCTTCAGTTTAGTCCAAACAGAGCCTCTGGTGTGCTCAACAGCATAAACAACAGTGAATCTAACCAAACTGTGGACACTCTGACGCTACTAGAAAACAGACATTTGTTCTTAAAGTAATAAACACATACTTAACATTTCACAGCAAGCCAGCCAGACAAACACATCAGTGACATAAAAACAAATGCAAGACTTTAAAAACTTCTTGAGCAGTCCTCAGGAGTGACTGGCTTTCACCTCGACATTCCCTGTCCAGAATACAACAAGTCAGAGTAACGTCAAGTATCCTTTCCTATCTACTATCTACCTACTGACATGCTGCCAATGATACAGAAAACAACTGTGAAATTTAAGGTGAACCTTCTGCCTTTTCCCCTTATTTTTAATCTAATTCTTTGGAAAGCAGGCACAGCCAAGTGCAAAATTACTAAAGCAAACTTTAAGTGACTCGACTGTAACACGATAGCTGTAATTGTCCAAGCTTATCAAGAAAAGACAAGAAAGGCCAAAATTACATTCAGGAGGGAAAAACCCTGTAACCCAACAGTTTGTTACAGGGTTTGCCAGAGAAAGGCAGCTGCTAACACGCCACAGTTTCTTCCCACCACTTGTCAGAACTGTGAATGTGTTTATTTGTGCTGGACATTTTTTAGCTGCTACAACAGAAAAAAGCCAGAGGACCCTACCACCTGTCGACTGGGCGAAGGGAGGGTTTAAACGCCAAGATCTGACCTAAGAGTGATCGTATGTGTCTGGCGGTGGGGTGGGGAGGGATTAACTGCCGCTAAGATCTTCAGAAACATGTTTGCCTTTTTCCGGCAAAGCCCCTCGGTCCACAGGTGTGGCTGCACTCTGTTTGAAGCTGGGCACAGAGATTTAAATCTGATGCTTTCACGTGTGAAATCCTCGCCATTTCAGTCACGCAGGCCCAACCAGGAAACTCAAGCTTTAAAGACGCTTGGTAAGAGTTTGTGACTGACTTAGAGGGAAGCCACATCTGCATATGGCAGGGTAAGCTGGATGCCAGAGGTCAAGTCAACAAAGGTCTCCGGACTGTCTGTTGCTCTGTGCCAACCATGTAACGTATATCCTCACCTCCACACCCCCACCCTCATTCATCAGCCAGAGCTAGACCTCCTGCCACAGTTCCCAGGTGCTACAGTGTCTATGGACCATTTGTGAATTTCTGGCATTCCTGGAGTTTGTGTCCTTAGGCGTGCTAATGAAACCCAGCTGATTAGAGCACTGACACACTGATACTAAACCCTGATCTATAGATTTGCTGTTGATAATGAAGTCATTGTTTTGACCTCAACCTGACTTCAACTGAAAAGCAAACAAGCTAGTTTTAACAAAATTAAATAATCCTACGCTGATTTGATTTTAGGGTTTAATTACTCTTGTCTGTGAGATGGTGTGTCCAGCGTCAAAGCACATCTGGGATAAACCCCCTGTTATTTGATCTGTCTGACACAAGTCTGGTGTTGGTGTTTCGTGCCTGTCAAGACATGTGGTACAGCGGGAGGAACGACAAGCCATTGTTTCCCGGCTGATCTCTGAACAGCACAGACGATCAACCGGATCCAGTCTATATGAACAAGATGTGAGTAATGGATGATGTTCTCACTTCTCTTCTAAACTGTCATAGGCTGTTAAGACCTCCGAGTTTACTGTCAATGACCATATTGTTCAGTAAACATCCAGCAAACACCAGATCTGAATGGGCTGTGAGGGGCAGGAGGGGGTGGGGGGTGGTTGTTTTATGTGCAAGGGCTCGGGCCAGTTAAGAAGCAGTAAAAACGTCCTCAGATGTTGATGACTTTTCAAGCCTGTGCGACTGCAGACGTGACAGGCACCGTGTTGGGATTTGTAGTCCTTTGACAGGCGTTTGCTTAGTTTAACTGATTCATGTTCTTTGTGTGTGCGTGTGTGCGCGCGCGTGTGTGTGTGTATGGTCTAAGTACTTGCAAGGACTGCTCTTTGTCTGCAGTT
The DNA here is from genome assembly GCF_002814215.2 of Seriola lalandi dorsalis. Taxonomy (NCBI): domain Eukaryota; kingdom Metazoa; phylum Chordata; class Actinopteri; order Carangiformes; family Carangidae; genus Seriola; species Seriola lalandi. Next base: position 878,226 of record NW_019525017.1, on the reverse strand, counting down.
GTTTGGCAGCTGCCACATTTGGAGAAGAGGGTGTTATTTGTACTGTTAGTTGGAAATATGCTTTTTTAACACTCAGTTCTGTTCTGCTGGCTGGTTCATTGTGAAAATAAATGTAAGTGTTAAAATGTGCACATTTTACTGGATGAGTTCATTTAGCATTATTTCAGCATTTGAATTAATAATGCTTTGTTGAAGGACTGATAACTGACAAAAAAAGCAGCTCCACACTGTTAATCTCAGAGTTAAATCTTGATTGTGTGCCTTTACTCGGCCAAGTTCAAGGGTCCTGGCTAAATTTGATACTAATGATACAAAAGTAGTGTAGCATCAGATTTTCATGCTGCTACAGGCAAAGTACGCTATTATTCGCCTAAAATTACCTTAGTAAATTAGTTTGCAGTGTATTCTGACAGCAAATATCCTCTCTGCTGCAAAAATGACAATATTTGAGACATGAAGTCAATATGGTTTATATTGGCTGGCGTTGCTTCACGTAGGCTATGGCCTCATTATTAATGCCTTTTATCAATGTTCCTTGTGGTCAATGGATACCAGCAGTACGACTTGGACTCACATAAAAACCTTGTATTTTTGAAGACCTCATACACTGCAGCCAGGCCAATGACTGCCATGTTTCTTTAATTTTGCTGACTGTTTTAATACTTGTGACATTGTAAAGAGCTTGTGGAGAGGCTGGTGCTGCAGAACTGGAGCGCTGCAGATTCACTTTGAATTTGGGACTTAACAAGGAAGACAGAGTGTGTTTGGCGTACGTGGGAAGTTAAGTGGTGGAGGGGATGGAGGCAGGAGTGAGGTGGTTTCTCGTCTTCGTATACTCCTCAGATTGTGGACTGACACCCATCTAGAGCAGGTTTAATTAGAAACAGACATGGCCCATTCATCCTCTCAGAGCTGCACTTCGCCCCCCCTCAGCCCTCCCCACTCCTGTCTCGGCTTTAGAAAACACCTGTATTTTATTGTTGTAACTCCATTTCAGAGGTGACACTCAGCCCCCTTCAGCCACCTCTGACCTTTATCTTCACCCTGACACATGGAGGCTAAACATGGGGAGGAGCAAAAAAAATATCATGCCAGAAAATAAAATCAGGGAAGCCACAGTAAGAGAAAAAGACAAAATCAAAGGTTTTAAAAGTAGTGAGTCATGGTGAGAGAAGGCAGAAGTCGGCAAGGAAGAGATGGTGGTTATAAATGAATCATGGGAAATGGAGATGAAAAAAGAGAGCGAGGGCTGAGGCAAGGGAAAATGACGGCTTCTAGAAGGCTGTGAAATTGCTCTGATCAATCATGGAGCGAGCTGCTCAGCAGAGGCTTTTTGGACGTTAACTTTCATTTCCGTCACATCTGGGGCCTTTGTGAGGGAGGGTGATAAACTGTTTACCACCTGATCACGAGGCTTTGATAAGGACAGATTGTCGTGTCAGGAAGCTGGCGCGTGTGTCAACGCGCTGCGTGTCCAGGTATTGCAGGAAATGGAAGATGAGGGAACAATTTGCACAGAGGGACACACACATTTCAGCGCTGATCTCCTGTCAGGATCGAGGCGGATCTCTTTCTGTCAGTGTTTCAGTGCAGCAACAGGTCAAATGACTTAAGTTTTAAGGTATGTGACCAAGTCACAGTGGAGTTTTTGCCATTATATGATGAATGGCTCCACATCTCAGCACAACTAACATGGGCAACCGCGGCCTGATATCATGCCATTTCAAACCTCGTGGTGTTGGGTTACAGCTTTGGGTCGGCTGCAGAAGGAAAACTGAGAGGAAGCCAGTGGGAGATTCTCGCCATGAAATTTCAGGCAAAAAGATCTTCATGGCTATGAGTGTTGGCAGGTCTCACCAATGCCGCTTTTTCAGTGTTCTGGAAGTGATTCTTTACCTACATCAGGATCAACAGGATGAAAAACACTCCCTCTCTGCGATTGATTTGAATATTTTCCTCAGCAACAAGCACAGGAAACTGGTGTTATTTTTGAGTCCGGCGAGAGGAGTGAAATGCTTCCAGCATAATACCAGGCTGAAAAATATTCACTGCAAATGTGAAATAATAAAGGGGTCAAATGCATTTTTCCATGAGAAATGCCTCGGTCATGTGATAATATGATGTGGTGTGTGTGGTATGGGGAAACATTTGGTGGAGTGGCCAGAAAAGTTTCAGGCGTAGTATCAATTTGTTTCTCTCTGCTATGGTATGGCAAGTCAGACATGCTGATTCTTTTTATTGAAAGTTACCATGACCGCGTATGTTTCCGATCGTAACTTGTTACTCCCTTTACACTTTCTCAGAAATGACATGATTACACAAGTATTAGCAGGGTTAGAACATCTCAATCTGCTTTTGTTTGAACATTTTGTAAACATTTAGCACAGCCTATTGCCACATGAAAAGTCAAACTGAGCTTAAAGTAATAATCTGTGACATTTTCATATAAATAAATGTTCATTTTGCTACTCTATTACTGATTGATGTGACACAAAAGTGATCCTTGTTCATGAACCCTTTTGCATTAGTTAGTGTAAACACAGAGAGGTTAGTAATTCTTTCCCAGAAAAATACTTGTTTCATGTTTCTGACAGCAGAAGAAGAACTGGGTAGTTGGTACTTTATGAACAGTCATCGCCGACGAAGAAACAAGCGCCACCTAGAGACACTCGAACTTTATCGATGGGAAATCCAAGGAAAAACAGATCAGAGTTTCTGCCTGATTGCAAAGAATCTCACAAATGTTGCTTTGATAAAACTCACGGCATAAACACTCAATTGTGTGACTTCTTGTTTTGACTCTTACCTTTGCAGGCTCGGCGATGAGTGATGGGTCTGGCCATGTCTCTGTAAAAGCCCTCCTTACAGTAGTGGCAGTGGCGTCCGGCAGTGTTGTGGCGGCAGTTCATGCAGACGCCTCCGCTCTTCCTCCCTGACAGCTTGTACAACTCCATGTTGAATCGACAGCGGCGCGCATGAAGGTTACAGTTGCACGCTGCAGAGGGAAGAGGAGAGTAAGCAAAGGTGAGTACAGGACAAATGCACAAGTGTACAATATATTGTATATTGAGTTTAAATGCATGTTGGCCTAGATGAAATGTTCACAAAGGAGTATGCGTTGCACTAAAACATATGCTTATTACCACGTAGAGAGCTGGGAGAGATTTTCCAGTAAAGCAGGATTAGTTTATAATCTACACTGCGGCTGTGTGCTTGGCTGCTATTCCAGAACTCATCAATCAAAAGTGATATTTACAGAGCTCATTTTCTCCATTTCATAATTAATGAATTCAGCTCCTCTCAGCCCATTAGTTATTAATCATGGGAAAGAGAGACATTAATTTCATGAATCACTGATGAGTAAAGACTCCGAAGATCTATTAAAAGCGAGACTGATTCAGATAAAGGAGTGGGCTCGAGCTGGCTGTCTTCTAAATGAGGCGAGCAAGAATATATGGGACATGTGAAGTGAGGTTATATCTCTTCACAGTTTCTCTAAGTTCCACTTGAAATCCAACTGGTTCCTTCATGTCTCTTTGGCTCACAAGCCTTTCCTTTGACTCCTCCATATAAGACCACATCCACCAGCCCTGACATTATTGATAAACTCTGTTCACTCTCTACATGTGGGGTTTACATTTGAGAAGTATAATGAGAAAGCTGCCCTTCTTGTTTGTGTAACAGAGTTTGATCCAGACCCTTGTGTGGTTAAATCAGATTCAGACCTGGGACCTGAAGACTTGGCCGTGGCTTCAATGACGACTGTAGCAGAGCTTAGCTTAGTTCAAAGTAATCCGCAGATAAATTAGAAAGGGGTAAACAATAGCAGAGCTGTTTGACCAAAAATGTCAACAGTTATGGCAAAGGAAGATTATTAGGGGATCACAACAGAAGGTGATATTAATTAACTTTAATCCGATGGGAGTGTGTTTGAGAAAATAGATTTCACTAGCACTAGATGTTTAGAATAGAATAAGACACAACAAAGGGGAATAAGTAAAGACAGACTGGCTGAGGAACTTTTATGTGTGTCTTTGTGTGCAACATAGAGTGTAGGGAGTTACAGAGTATCAGAATAAAAGAGGCCTAAAACTGACAATGTTGATTGAGATATTTTAAATGCTACATGCACGTTGTGCATACTCTGTCTTCTGTCCTTTCTCATAGTCACAGAGAGTGAAAGTGATGCAATCAAACTAATAGTGACGAGCAACTTATCGGCTTTATTTTGTATTTTGTTAGATGAATTCATTACGGGTTCAACATTTTCTTGCTGAGTTGGATGAGAAGATTGATACGTGTTGATATCTGTATACTAAATATGAAGCTACGGGCAGCGATGTCCACATGTTTCCAGTCTTTATGCTGAGCTGAGTTGACTGGCTGCTGGCTGTCCCTTCATATTCACTGTACAAACACAAAGTGGTATCAATCATCTCATCAAACTCTTGGCAAGAAAGCAAATAAGCAAATGAATCAGCAATACAACATTACAACATTACAACATTAGACTACAGTATCTACTTAGTCAGGGCATGAACATCTTTTAATTGGGCAGTTTCTAAGTATTTTAGTTTTGAAGAGCCTTTTTTATGAAAGATTAACTATCAGATGCTGCAGACAAGCAAATATATTTTCTAGTAATATTTGAAAACTCGTCTGTAGCTGACGCATGCCTGGAGCGCTGTTGAGTGTTCTGCAGTTACATGAAGCTCAATGATCTGTACGGTCTTAAATGAGCTTTTTGCAGTTGATCAAGAATGACTGTTAATGGCACCGTGGTCGGCTCCGTCACAGGAGGAGAGTCACTTGAATACATACGTCAAGTCAATAAGTTCTATGCGAGCTGTGAGCGATACGCAACCTCCGTCCACACTGAAAGGGAAGCCTGGCACCAGGTTGGGAAAGAGGCCCGCTTTTCCCTGGTCGCAGACCCTGGAAAAAGGGGGGAGCACATTCCCAGACTGTTTCCCAATTCCTTCTGGTTATTATGCAGCCCAATTTGTATGGAATTCGGCTGTTAATGAAATACTGTTTTATGTATGAATACATAAGAGACAATGCTGGATCTTTTGGTGTGTTCTCATGAACTGGTGAGCCTTAGACGAGGATTGACCTTTGACCCTAGAGAATTGTTCAAAGAGGATATGTAGGCAGTGTCAAGGGCATGGCAATGTAGGATACTGAGGGACGCCTGCAAACAGTGAGTTAAAAGCCTTTTATCTTGACTGTGGTCTTGTGCTCTATCCCTGCTTTAACTGAAAACAACACTAAATTGAGGACATATTGACTGAGTAATTGGTTCATCCTCTGTGTGCACGTATGTGTGTGTTTTTGTGTTTGTACCTAGTGTGTAGCTGCATATGAACAACTATATGGGGGGCTTGCAGGTGGGGGACTGTGATTATGATCAAGCGTCTCAAACACACACACAGCTGTGAGCACTTGTGTCCATTAACACATTGTAGCAGAACATGAAAGCGATGGATCACATTTTCTCCTCGGCTGAAGTAGCGGCGGCCCTCTTACGGCATCCTCTCGATTTACTGCTATGCAACAAGATCAGCCAACAAAGTCTGAGGTGAGGGAGGATCTGCTCAAGTGTGGAGAATGTAAAGGAAGGTGCAGAGTTTAACCTTTAAATGATTTAACATGTGTAGCTGGGATGACTGGGAATGACTTTAACGACAGCCAGACTTTTCGTGACAGACAAAGTGGGAGAAAGAGTGTCTGCAGGAGAGACGAGAGCAAGAGATTCAGTGAAGATGTGTGAGCTCAGGTTAATGAATGAGAACAATTAATAAGCAAAAAGTGCTGATGGCCTCAAGTGAGTGAGTGTATGTGTACCTTTTTGTGTGTGTGTGTGTGTGTGTGTGTGTGTGTGTGTGTGTGTGTGTGTTTTCTATGGTCTACATGCTGCATGCAGTTAACTTCAGCTCAGAGCTGCAGCTGCCAAAGGATCCTGGAATGTTTATGGGTTTGTTTTGAAGTGCTTGTATATACACACACACACACACACACACACACACACACACACACACACCCCCAACCTGCCACCCCCACCACCGCTGCACCCCCCCCACCCAAATTAGGCTCAGCGGGGATAACTGAACACTGTTGAAGGCCATTTTTCAATTCATTAACACATCAAAGCCTCCGCAAAAACACTCACTAATTCTTATCTGTTGCAGGAGAAAACAGACATTTTGGCGCGGAGAGGAGTTCTGTGGGTGGTGGAAAGTCAGCAGAGAAACTGTGATCATTGAGTGAATGCGGTTCCTTTATGGGTCAGTGTCCAATTCAAGGATGCGTAAAGCTTGGTTCCTCATGTTGTCGTGGAAATCGCACAACAAACACAAGCTACAGGCTTGGCAAATACAGAGATGCTGAGACAAAAATAAAGGAGGGGATGGAGGGAGAGGAGCAAGAAACCCCTTGGAAAATGTTAGAGTAGAGAATTGTTTCACCACTTTGTCATCAAAATGACCAGCACCAAATGCAAATGTTGGCGAAATGAACTGCTACAGTAAGTGTTTTTGCTTTCACCCATAGTTTGTGATCGAGGTGGGACGTTGTTCTTTTAGAAACAGAAAAAATTGGGGGAATAATTCATGTAAGGTAGATCGACAGAAGAACACCACACTGTTCTAGTTCAGCTTTCATAACAGGTGCCTCAACAAGTAAATGTGCTCTGAACAAGCTCACAGACTGTTCTGTCAAGCGTGCTATGACAAATTGGCCCGTAAAGGCTGCGCTCAACAAATAAAATGCAAGGGTGTTTGTGGAGTGCACCGCCTCTCTGTTCCCCTCCATATGTCAGGGATAAATCTAACCTCATTTTTCCTTCAGCTCGACCAAAGCCAAGCCGGTAAGCACAGCCAATTGATTTTGGATGCCTGTGCAAAACCCAAATCCCATGGCTAAAATTGGTCCTTGAAAATTGGAGGACTGCTCTCCCACCACCACCTTTCCCCTCTTGGCCCAGGCCGCGGTCCAGACCTGCTGCAGGCCCCCTTGGGTGCCCTCTCTGCCTGGCCAAACAGGCTCAGCTATATGGGCTCCTGCCATCATGTGTGTACGTGTATGGTGTGTGTCTGTGTGTGTGTTTGGGCTGAGTTCCGCCTGGCTGCTCCAGCCACCTGCTCAGGGCACCGGGGGAACACCCGGTTAATTAGCTCCTCATTAGAGCCAAGGCAGTGTACAGTGTGGATAAACACACACATGCTCTCACACATTTATGCACCCACACACACCAGAGACGGCTGCTTCAAGAGGCAGTAACCGCTCACAAAACGATAAGGATCAAGTGGCAGAAAGATCTGAAAAAGAAGTTCAGCAGAACTGAGACATAAACAGATGTAAAGGCTGCTGGGTCTGTACACTGTAATGAGCTGTGGACAACAAGCTGAGACAAAGATTTAAGAACTCCAAGCTGAGAACTAACAGGAAACTACAACTCCTGCAGCCCTGCTGTGTGCATTACATGGGCCGTGCTATGCTCCAACATCTTTGTAACCAAGCCACTTTAGCCTCACTTGCTCTTTCCTTCTCTTCCACACAGACATATCTTTCACTTTTAGCTTCGACACCATGTCCCAACCCTCCCCTCCCTCCACTGGTTTCTGCGGTTAGCCTCACGCCGTGGGCTTAAGAGGCAGCTCTTGGGAGCCCTTTTGAACTGAGAGTCCCCTTAATTCCTCTCCCACCCCTCCCCTAAGCCTCTTTCTCTCTTCCTCTCTCCTTTTACTTTCAGGAATCCCTATCTCAAATACTCTCACTGGTTGCCTCTCCCTCTTTTTGCTTGTCTCCTTCCCCATCCCCTTTCTCTTGTCCATCTTTTCCTCCATCTCTCCTTCTCTCTCTGGATGGCATCAGGCAGGGAAAGATTTTAACGAGATTAGGCTGGAGGGTTGCCAGGTTGGGGGGCCTGGTGTCAGTGGAGAGTTGAGTCCTTAGCTCTGTTCCCCCTCTCTCTCTGGTCCACTTCACTTCCCCACATCTAAACATTGTTATCTCTGTCCCGCCTTTGCCTTTACTCTCTGTCTGTCTCGGTTGTTCTTTTTCTTTTTCCACAATATTGTGCAGTCCTGAGCACGGAGACAGAAGCAGACGACTGCTGTGCAATCAAATTATCATGGAGAATCAGTAAAAACATAAAAGCAGATTTACTTTTGCCATGACTCTTGGCAGGCACAACCATGAGGTCCACTCTGGGAGATACGTGTGATGCCTGGGCTCGTTTAGAAATAGAAAGTGACAGATGGAACAAATTCAGCACTGTGGCCTCTGATGGCAGGAGAAATGGTGAAGAGGGTGGGGGGTGATGCTAAAGTGTGATCAGGTTGTGATGCAGGCTTGTATGTGAATGCACAGAAAGCCAGAGTCCTGGATTCATGATGGGTTACCCAGAATTAAGCAGTGAAATTCATGTATATTTAAGGGATGTCAGCTTTCATCCAAACAAATGGTTTGATGACTATGAAAATTATGAATCTTATGCTTTGCCCCTTCAGTCAGGTCTCAATGAACACATATTGGAGATTTTTTTTTTTTAAGAATTGGAAAAATTGATGCAGTAGAAGCCAAAAATACCCAGACTCCAGAATTTCAAATCCTACAATTCCCAAAATGATACTTAATAATGTATTTTGCTGGGCACTTCCTGTCTGGAAAGTGCCCTTTTCTGTTTTCCGTTTCTGCTAAAAAATTGAAGTCACCAAACCCCCTTCGATTTTACCCAGATGACACCATCAAGGTCTTTTTCTTCAGACCTTTAGAAGCTCCCCTCATAGCCACAAAATACATTATATAACTGTTTGCACAAGCTGAGCAGTACTCTTTGTGATTTGTCACCCACCCACCCTGTTGATCAGCCTCATCAACCAAAGATGAACTTGTAGACAAACATTAAAAACAAACAGCCACTGAACACTGACCAGGACAATACTTACGTTTGTACGTGATGGTGCTGCTGTATAAGTAAGATTATTCTTATATCTTTAACCCCTTCAATAGCTGAACATTTGAGGCCAGATGCTCCCAGTAGAGCTGGTCCATAAGGATGAGATCCTGGAGTGAAGGATAGACTCCATATTTACACATTTGTTTAGATTACTCACACCAGCGCTGTCTCTCTCCACAGACAATATCCATTCCATATGCATGAATGTCAGTAGAGACAAATATGATTTCAAACACTGACAGCGACTTATCAGTTCAACGGCCTGTGTTGGCCACAGACAGACATAATCACAGTCAAAGGGAGCCCAGTGATTGTCATACTCTCATCTTTAACAAATATATTTTCTCTTGACAGCCTCTGAATCTTGCTGCCACCATCAACGCCATGTGGCAGCCAAAAACCACATATTTTCTCAGGCAACAGACCACAGAAGCCTGCAACAGCAAAAAAAAAAAAGAAAAAGAGTCAAACTTTTACCAAGACACAGCGAATTCAATGAGAGAAGAAAAACGACATATTTCAGCAAAAAGAGAAAAATATATGAAATAAAAGAAGTAGTAGAAGAAAGAAAACGTCCAGGCAGAGAGTTAATCTTGTTACACAAGGATAGAGAGGAAGTGAGCGCCGGCGGTGACGGGCACCTCGGGAGGTGATTGCTACCATCTGTGTGAGAGAGCCGATGGGGGCCTGGGAGAGCAGGGTGGGCACGCTACACACTAGAGCTCCACCAGTTTGTTTTGGCACCGGGATGAAACACCACATCGCACTACTAGATTACATGTGGCTCTCACACACACGCACGAACGCAAGGAGATGCATATGCACACACGCACATGGCCTCAGGCAGCCGCAGAGCATGTCCCAAGGTTTTAACCCAGCTGACATTAATGCTGTTATTTGACACTTTGCTGTCCTTAACATTTGCTTCAGCATGTCCCCTGCTTGCCAGTGAGCCTTCATGAGTGGCTTCACAGAATGAGAAATGCATCAATCCCTTGTGGGTTGGCCAAGGACCAAAGTTGCAATACTGACAGAGGGAATAAAAGCAAACTGACCAAACCCTCTCGTCTCAGCCAGATAAAGGAAGTTACTTTTGCTCTAAGCCCTAAAAACACAACAGCACACAGCACCAAAACGAAACTCACACACCTCGTGTTTGTCCGGCCGCGTTGTGCCGCAGCCCCATCATCTCACGCTAACCACCCCAGAGGCATCATTTCATAGGGCTGTTGATTTTAGAACAACATTCCTCGGCTGTGTAATTATTTGAAAGCACAGGAGGTTTCTTTTTCAAAATCACTTTCTTTCGCTTAGCAACCCCCCCCCCCCCCCCCC